>NC_057797.1:461225598-461525598 GCF_018294505.1 Triticum aestivum
GGTGGAGGGGTGCCCGTGGAGGGGTGGTTGAACAGGACCCCGTGGTGTGGAGGGTTGGATGAACAGTAGACGGTGGAGGGGTGGTTGAACAATAGCCGGTGGAGTAGTGCGCGGTGGAGGCTGGATGAATAGGAGCCCATGGAGGCTGGAGGAGGTCGACGGTAGCCCGTGGAGGCTGGAGGAGGTCGACGGTGGAGATGAACAGTATCCCATGGAGTCCCGTTTTGCGGTACGCCACACCCCTCCCGATGAACAGGACCCTCGTTTCGACCGTAGGAGGTTCGTTTCATCCATTTTGTGGTACGCCACACCCCTCCCGATCAACAGGACCCCCGTTTCAACCGTAGGAGGTCCGTTTCCTCTGTTTTGCAGTACGCCACACCCCTCCCGATTAACAGGACCCCCGTTTCGACTATAGGTGGTCCGTTTCCTCCGTTCTGCGGTACGCCAGGCCTCGTTTCCATCGCCTGTTCCGTCCAAGCCCTCCCGATGAACGCGACCACGCATTCCGTTCCGACCCAGCCGGTTGGCTCCCACGCGTTCCGTTGTGTCCCGATCAACACGACGCATTCTATTGCCTCCCCATGAACACGACGCATTCCGTTGCCTCCCCATGAACACGACGCATTCCGTTGCCTCCCCATGAACATGAGGACGACGCTGTTTCTCCGTTCCGACCCAGCCATGTACACGAGCCCTCGCCGTACGTATGCGCGAGTAGGCGTTCGAGACCCTGTCTGTATGTACACATACCTGGCCGTATTTTCTTTCTTGCACCCTGGCCGCTGTACGTACATGTACATGCTACGTGCGCACCTCTACTACGACACGTGCGCGCCTCTACATCCACCAGTATATATGTACGTACACGTTCGCGACCAGAATGACAACGCTACATACGCTTGGACAGGTGGGTCCCGGCTGTCAGGCACTTCCTTGCGTGCGAAGATGTAGCTGGTGGGTCCTAGCAGTCAGGGGGCGAATTGTTTTTTTTTGCCCAGACGCACTTCCTTGTGTGCGAAGATGTAGCTGGTGGGTCCCAGCAGTCAGGGGGGCGAATCCTTTTTTTGCCCGGATGCACTTCCTTGCGTGCGAAGATGTAGCTGGTGGGTCCCAGCAGTCAGGGGGAAACGTTTTTTTCACGAAATATAGTGGCCCGTTCGGTGGGTCCCAACTGTCAGGTGGAGGAAAAGGAGGGACTTCCTTGCTGCGGCCGTGGACCCAGCTGCCAGCCTCTCCACGTACTGTCCACGCCCGATGGAAGTCGTTCCTTGACCATGTTGACCACGCCACGCTGAGAGCACCAGTGCAGTGGACGAAGGCGAGGCCTAGGAAGGGGGACGCGGTAGTGGAAGCCCGCGCGGAGAGTAGTACGAGGGTTCATTGGTTCGGCTGCGTTGTGAGGCTGCCGTCGCCGCAGGGCCTGGCCAGCGGTGGGAATAGTAGGGGCGGTGAGGCCTCCGCGGCAGCACATCCGGCCACGGGAGGCAGGAGCATGCGGCACGACCGGTGATGCTTTGGGCGGCTAGAGCAAGAAGACCAGAGGTTGAAGAAGCACTACGGTTGTTGGATGGACATCGTACGGTCAGTCGAGCTAGAATCGTGCATATTGACTAAGTTGACAAAGCCCTTCGTCCCCGTCAACTTAGTAGGCCCACTATACTGGGTCCCAGCTAGCAGGGGGAGTATTCTTTTTTGTGCGTAATAAGGAGGCACTTCCTTGCGTGCGAAGATATAGCTGGTGGGTTCGAGCTGTCAGCGGCGGTAACATTTTTTCACGAATACAGAGGCCCTTTTGGTGGGTCCCAGATGTCAGGTGGAGGAATCATTATTTTGCGCGTAATAAGGAGGCATTTCCTTGCGTGCGACCGTGGACCCAGCTGTCAGCCTCTCCACGTACAGTCCACTTCAGGTGCATGTCGGTCGTTGACCACGTTGACCATGCCACGCCGAGAGCACCAGGGCGGTGGACGACGGTGAGGCCTAGGAAGGGAACGACACGGAGGCAGGGAAGACTCGGCAGTTGTTTTTGTTTCCCACACGGAGTGGAGTACGACTGTACGAGGGTTTACTGGTTCGTCTGCCGTCGCCGGGGAATAACAGCAGGTGTGGGTGAGTAGAGGGATGGCTAGGCCAGCGATAGGAGTACGGTGGGGCAGTGAGGCCTGCGCGGCAGCACAGCCGGCCGCGGGGACGAGGGAGCAGGCAGTCCCGCCGGCGCTTGTTTGAGGGGCTGGAGCAGGAAGAGCAGAGATTGAAGAAGCATGACGGCCATTGGATGGACATCCAATAGTATACAGGCCATCTGTGGAAAGCCTCAAATCTGTGGAAAACAGCATACAAGCCATCTGCCATTATTTCAAATAATTTACAACCCATTTGCTAATTCTTACGGGGTTTTTTTGGAGCCCATATTCTTTTTGTTAGCATTATAGCCCATATTGTGGCCACGGTTAAAAAATTATATGAAATTTTGCATATGTCGGTGCGGTCTGAAATGTTTTTAATCCCGAAATTTCGAGTCACATTCAGACTGATTTTAAAAATAAATGTATATCAATATAAAATCCAATAAATTGTCCACGCATAAAAATCAATGCAATTTAAAATCTCGAAATGAAAAAAAGGTATTTGAAACTAATTGCCAGTTTGATGTATTTTAAAAATGTATAGCCCATTTCTCATTACTGATAGGCCATTTTCTCAGCCAGCCGAATGAAGCTCTCCTCGTCTTGAAAGATTTGCAGCCCAACAGGCCTGATAAAGCGACTTACTTGACAAATCACAAAAAAACTGGGCTAGCCATTTTCAGAAAGAAAAAAACTAGTGGGCTGGTCTGTGATAAACATAAAAGAAAAGGTTGTCTAGACAGGACAGAGTGTCCCGCACAGCCCAGTTGACACCCTGCTTCCGTCTCAAAAACAAATTAGATAAATGCCACTCCAATTATGGCGATTCATAAAAATGCCACTGCAATTTCCAAACTTTGAAAAATGCCACTGCATTTTTGCAAACTTTGAAAACACCACTGCAGTTTGCAAACTTTGAAAAATGCCACTCCAGACTTCGAAAAATGCCAATAGAAATGGCATGAAATGGCATTTTTCAAAGTTTGGAAATTGCAGTGGCATTTCTCGGATACACCAGATTTGGAGTGGCATTTATCAAATTAGCCCAAAACAAAAATAACTGGGCGAGCTGCTGGGTCCGTGGTGTCAGCCGCTCGTTGTACAATTCTCTCGTTTATTGACTACGTTGACAATGGCATGGGACCCAGATGTCAGAAATCCACTAGGAGGAGCCATTTTCTTATTGGCTTGAAATAAGGAGGCACTTGCTTGCGTACTGCCATGACCTTGGCGGGTCCCTGCTGTCATCCTCTCCATGTACAATCATCTCCTGATTGTGTACGCTCAACTTGCTAGGCCCACAAGTCAGCCTCTAAACCCGTGGAGGACAAATACAACCCATTTAAAAAATAACAGCCCATTCCATATGTTCAAACGGAAAGTTCAACATTCAGAGCAAAGTAACAGGTCTGATCCACATATAGAGTAATGAACTTCCACGTTGACAACCATCATAGCCAAGTTAACTATCTACTCCCACTAGTACTCTAGTAGCATAAAAGTACAAACTTACTCTTAGCTAACTAGACGATGCCGGCCGCCATCTGTGGTACATGCTAAACGCCGGCACCGGCGTCGTGCGCCTCACCTCGGACTTGCAAGAGGTGCGATAGGGCGCGTTGCTGGCACGCGTTGGCCCTTTCCATGCCGGCGTGGTCCACCGAAGCTTCGGCTTCCAAGCGGGAAACCCACTTGACGAGCTGATAGTAAAAATCAGCGTCGTGAACGCGTGCGTGCCCGACAGCCTCCAGGGCTATTTGCCGGGCACCGGCCTCCATGTAGTCGGCCCAGTTGCGAGCGCTCTGCTCGCGACTCAGAGCGTCGGTGCGCTGCTGCTCCATGTCCCGCTGGCGGGGCAAATCGGTGATATGATGCTCCTTCGCCAGGCGGTCGCGCTCCAACAACTCCTGCTCCTCCTCCATGCGGTCGCGCTCTAACAACTCCTCGATCTCCGCATTGCCATCTAAAGACAGATAGAATGCCTCCTCCCTCCGTCTGCCTTCCGGTGAAAACCCGAACACTAGTTCCGGCAGTGACCGCCTCCGGCGTCGCCTACCGCGGACGGGCGGGGGCATGGCGGACGTGGCGAGCGACGCCGGGCCGGTGGGGGCTTATGAGGATATGGCAAGTTGGGTCACGGTGGCACCGGAGAAGGCCGGGAAAAAGTACTTATAGGCGGAAGGTAGCGCGACGTTCATCGAAATTCAATGCATAATGGCTTAGCGCGCCAGCTTGCCGTGGAAAACTAGAGAAACTGAAATTATGACTGTGCCATCTCGTCCCGTTTGGGTCACATGCCGGCATGGCGGTCAAACGAGTGCACTCGAATCATCTCCCTCCTTGTCAATAATGATTCCACGGATTTAAAAAGCCCGCAAAAATTAAAGCGTGTCTTTTTTCCGCATCAGTTAGCTGCCTTAATTATGGTCGGCTGCATGCAGGCACTCAGAATCACTCGCAGGTAGTACACGAAGCAGCATGCAATGAGTCGCAGCCGAGGGCACGCATGCAGCCACTTAAATCACTAGAATTAATTAGGCTTAAACTTCTGCATGCCGTTAATTATTGCCATGCCTTGGTCTTGCTGCTTTGCTCACGGGACTAATAAACCCGGACGGAGGGAGTACCTTGGTTGGCGAGAGGTTTGAATTAAGCCCTGCAAACCGGAAAGGAGGTACTAGTACATGCGTGATCCGCTATTTATTCGTGTAGGATCGAGTAGGTCGTTTCTTGAATTGAGCCCTGCAAACTGGAAAGGAGGTAGTACGTGCGTGATCCGCTATTTATCCATGTAGGATCAATAGTGTAGCTTGTCAGTTTCTTCAGAGGTAGGAATTTTTATCCATGTAGGATCGATAGTGTAGCTTGTCAGTTTCTTCAGAGGTAGGCATTTTTATCCGTGTAGGATCGATAGTGTAGCTTGTCAGTTTCTTCAGAGGTAGGCATTTTTATTCAAAAAACTGCCACTTCGCATCTTGTGTCGCAAATAAAACTGCCAGGAGCGCATTTGTAGGCTAGCTAGTGATCGATCAGTAACTTGTAAACACTGAGCGAATAGAAATAAGTAACTATTAATGCATCTCAATGATTCATAGATCATATACAAATATGTAGCTCCAAAAGCAAAGATCATCCACTTCGGATCTTGCGTCCCAACTAAAACTAACTAGTACGATTCCCATACATAAGATCAACATGTTAATGCATCTCATTGATTCAAAGATCATATACAAATATGTAGCTCCAAAAGCAAAGATCTAGAAAAAACATCTGTTCTTCCTACTAACATGGATGCTTCTCTTGGCCAACATTCAGTACAGACTGAAAGACAAATTTGTTTGTGAAGTCTACAATTCCTCTTGCAAACGTAAGTGGTTTCACCAACAGCTAGAACCATGAGAATGAACCACACATGATGGAGGAACATCCACTGCAATATGATTTGGTCTTCTCCCGATCACACCGCGAGACTATTTTTGGAATAGAAACTTTAACTTAGGCAAAATGATGCCCATTGTATAATCAGACTAAAGAAATGAAGCACCTAGTGTTGGCCAATAAATATTACAGTACTACTTTTCTGCAGTCCATGAAGTGACTATCCAATCTTTCTGTGTCTATTTTCAAATGGCATTGCATGCAGTGACTATACTATTCTCTTGTGCAGTTCATCCAAAATTGCGGACACTTTGTTTGTTTGTCAAATAGCAACGAACAGACATCTCTGTCTGCACAAATATCAAGCAGCTAGTAAACATATACCACACCTTGTATTTTTGGTTTAAACATGTCTCTTCCGCTTAGCATCTGTCATGTTCTGCACTGGACAATCTGATACAGTTATGTTTTGCCCTGGACAATTTCATACTGAATTGATTTGCTGGTTCAGAGCAGAAATATAGCGCCTATTCTTCGTCAGACGAAGGATATCCATGTTCGCAGTGATGGAAGAGGTGAAATCGATACAACCGAAATTGAGCATCCAATCATTGAATCTTGTCCTGCACCTCCAATGTAGGTCCACCCTGCCAATAAATTCATGTGCAAACCACTAGTATTACTATCTAATGACAGTACAAAAAGACTAGCAAGATAGTAGCAAACCATGTACCTTCATAATGAACAGCTCATAGTGCCACCAATTGGATATAAAGGTTTGAAAAAAAACATGCTCCTAATGTAGAACCAGTTGGACTTTTTGTGCAGTTCCACTAAAATCGAGCATCCCTGTTTGCATAGATATTGAAAGTGTGATTACTATAAAAGTGGCACTAGTTGAAGCATAGACTCACAAATATACGCATTCCAATTTCTTAAAGGGAAAAGGTAGCAAGACTGTTTCTAACCACCTGTTTGAATGAATAAATAAAGCAACATCGCCTGATGTCAGGAAGGCATACATAGTTTTTTCTGAAAAACTAAGCCATTCCTGACCTTTCCTCTTCTTTTAAGCAAATTTTGTGCAGTTCTACTGAAATAAAATGCCATCACCTCCTTGCAATTCAGTGACACTGTACAAAAGGAAATGACTTAACATTACATCAAGATGTCAGGTATGTAGTCGACAGGCATTAGAGACAAACATACAGACCTCCTCCGATAACATAATGAACATTAATTTTAACGAAGGTGTGACTAGCTTTACCGGGATAATTTGAGTGAACTCTACACCCTTTGTTCCTTAATATAAGACGTTTCAGCGATTCAATTTAAAGTACCCAAACGTCTAGTATTTAGAAAAACAGGTAGTAGTTTTCTTGAGCACATATCTGGGAAAGCTTGCCACACTTTATTTATGTCCATACGCTAATGCAACACCATTCAAATACTACAAATATACACTAATCCAGTGGCTAGTGCAATAGTAGAGTAGTTAGTTTATTACAGGGTACAGTACAATGGTTTTACTGAACAGATTTCAATAAACTCTATCACTGGAAGGTTTCTATAAGAATTAACAATACAAAATGTGAAGGTAACAAGTTTCAGCATTGGTATACTAGTTGTGCATGAGCATTAAACCAAATACAAAAGTCTGAAGGTAACTAGCATTATTAACTAATGACAGTATAAAAAATGCAAACCATGTACCTCCAAGGTAAATATCATTTCGAACTCGGGGGGACCTTAAAAATTGCTATCCCAATCTTGATAATCGATCAAACATAAAAACTTGATCGAACGAATCAAGAGAACAGCCGGAGGAGGAGGTGCCCACTCTTGACCTTTCCTCTTGTCTTCATAATTGTCTATGCAGTTTAACCAAAATAAAATGACATCAGCGCCTTGGCATTTTGGTGACACTGTACAAAAAAATTAACTTATCTCATGAAAGTGAGGTATGTAATCTATAAGCATTAACAGTGCAAAAATCAGAAGGTAGTAACAAGTTTCATTTTTGGTATACTGGCTGTGCAACAGCATTAGAATGCCTTAGCTGAAAAATCTTTAATACATCCATAATCAACAGTTAACCCTGAAATAATCCAGTGACATTAAATGACATTGCTTAAATTTATCGGTGGCATTAGACTGAGAGCAGCATTAGTTAAATGTGGCATCACTTTAGCAGTAGCATTGCTTGACTTGACTGCTGGCGTTATACTAACAACAAAAAAGTGGCAATAAGAGCATGGGCGGCCCATTCGGACAGTGGGCGCACCGGTACGATGTACCTCCATAGACGCAGAGTGGTGAGGGAGGTATGGTTGCCCAGAGCAACAAATATCCAGGCAACATATGTGGATTACGTCCCATTTTTGTTCTCTTTAGCCGCCTTTTTCCTACGCAAGGACAACAAACCGATCGACCTGGTCATTCTCTATTGCGTTGTCATGCCTTTCTACCCTTCTTCAACCAAGAGACACGAGACTCGTTCCTTAGCTACTGATTTTCCCCTTTTCAACCTAGATGCGGGTTCGATGCCTACTCTCTTGGACAGTACAGTCTTCCTTCCTTTCCTTATTCAACCGAGACATGGATTAGTCTGCATGAAGTAGGGTTTCCTTTAATAGTGCAAATTATGGTTTTCATCTACGTGGCCAGCAAAGCAGAGGATAGCAAATTGGGAAGATGGTGGAGTGGAAAAAGATCCACATGCAACGACGTGGCAGATGGGGTAATAGAACAAGGTTATGGTTCGAAAAGAGGTAGCATACCTGAGGGTCGGCGGGAAGTGGCTTCGCTCGTGGTCGTCGTCCTCCGCACACACTACGGCAGCGAGCTTGGGGACGGAGGCCATCCTGCGCGGGTGCTAGGTCTGAGAGGACGGCCTTGTCGTTAGTGCGTGACCTCGCTCACCGACAATTAGTGTGTCAACGCTGCACGTCCTTTTCTTCCCCGACGGATCTGTGACCACCGGTGAGGAGGGAGAGAGGGGCCGTCTTTTTTAGATCTAGAGAGAGGGTGGTAGTGTGAGAAGCAAGTGGGCAACCCTTAGCAAGAAAGCGCTGAAGCTCCAGCCTATATATCTTTTTTATACTACTACTACTGGAGGTGGAGTAGTGGAAGAGTAGTTTATATTTTTTCTACGTACAGTACCAGTTAGTCGTGCTTCAAAACTGATCGGCATGCCATTAAAAAATAAAAGTCAATAACTAATGCGGCACCTCGGGCCAACGCGGCCAGATCGCATTTTGTACGAGAAATTACACATCATGTTTCGTTGACATGTGGCCCCGTTCCAACACATCAGTGAGACGACGGTGAGTAGTAGGAGTATTTTCGAACAGACGTGTAGGCCGGGGCGCCTCTTCGTGAACCGTGGCAAACTCGCAAACGTCCATCGACTCTTCGCCTTTCCCTCTTGATTTGGAACTGCTGGCGCATGCTCTTCCTCTCCCTCCTCCATTTTCCTTCAGCCCTTCACCCTTTCTTCTGCCATTGTTCAATCGTCTTCTCCATGGAGGGAACAGGCCGGAAACGACCCCGTTATTCTTGCCCCCATCTGAAAGATGACGTGGTGGAGGAACTCATTGATCAGTGCGACGTCATCACCTCGGCTAGCATGGCAGGTTCGTTCAAGCCCATTCTCAACTCAACTAATAACATCATTACAAGGAACCCAAGAGTCAAGGAGCGGTTTGATCTCCCCTGACCCTGATGACTGGCATCGGCATGACGGAGGCCTTGCCCTGTGCAAGTTGATGCTGCTTGATAATGATACGTATGATGTTAAGATGCCATTGCTTGAGGGCAAGGCTTAGGCGGGCACAAATGGAGATTGGGTTGTTTACATTGGGTCCAACTGCGAGTGGGAACTTGTGAATGTGTACACTGGTGACTGGTTTCCACTTCCAAAAATCTCAGCAGACTGCCCAGAGGTTGAGCACACCGGTATTGTACGCACGTTCAAATACGATCATGGTGATTGTCTTCTACGGAAGATAGCAATTTATCGAGTTCCCAACCGCTCATGGAATTACAACAACTATGAAGTTGTTGCTATCTTCGACAAGCTTGTTGCCGTCCTTGGTGGTTTTACTCGATGGATATTGCTCAAAAATCAGTTTTTGTACATGGATGAGTACTGTGATGAAATTCAATACGAGGGCCTTGTGTTTGCTGCCACCACTCGTGGCACTGTTTTTGCATGGGATCCTCGTAGTTTCGGTACTTTTGTCTTCCACCATAATTATAATTGTTTCATCCACATGCATGCGGGTTACCAAGTTTCCCTTTACTAATTAACCTTCTTCTTGTGTTTCCAAGGTCCTGTGAACATCCCACCACCTATACTTGAAAATTTTTATAACCAAGGGGGAGATGACGATGGTGATGATCACGAGCATGAGGACGAGCAGTGGATTCCGATGGATCACCTCTTCTTGTATACAACCCACTGATGATGTTACTGGTAAGGAAGCAGGTGTAGTCTCCCATGGTCGCACTCTCCGGACCTATTCCAACACCCGTTGCATGGTATTCGGGATGGATACTAGTGTGCTAGTGCCAACTCCTTCTCCCTGGTATAGAATTGATAGTCTTGGAGAAAACTCGCTCTTCCTTGGACAAAACTATCCGATGATGGTGAAAGGCGATCCAACTGTTGTTGACACAACGTTACTAGTACCATTTATGAGAAGCAACTGTGTCTATACCTCGGACATTTGGGTGGTTCCCTACCCTGGTACTGATATAGTAGGCCGTTTCAGCCTGGATGATCAGTCCTGCGTTGGTCTCCAGATCGACAATCGATGGCCCGTCCCAGAGAATCACTTGTGATTCCAAGCAAGCATTTCCAACACCGATGAATGGTTGAGTTAAAGTTCATTTCATTGCTTGTTATTTGTTGTGTGGTGAAAACTTTAGTATTTATAATGTATCCTCGTTCTCGATGTGGGTTGATGACCTTTGTATGTAATAAAATGATATGCCTGTGATAAACTTACTAAATTTATGAATGGATTTCGAGTCGCTTCTCTGAGTGAGTGGTGCGATGAGGCAAGAAAATATTTTCTGAATACATAATTGTACGTGCATTGCAACAGGTTATCAGATGAGGCCAATCAACAATAGAAGTACACTATTTGTACTAGCTTCACATGCTTCGCGCGTCGGGCGGGTGTTTTTACTGTAGCCATATGTTAATGTGTTCACTGTACGTAACCAGCACCTCGAATCCTCGATACTAGTACTATATAGTAGGAGTAAGTAGTAGGAGTAGTAGGGTGGCATGGGCCAGAACAAGCATTCACGTCCAGGAGTATGGCACACGCCACCACCACGACATCCATCTGACACCATATTATTTCTTGGAGTCCATGCTAGAGCAATCTCTTCAACCTCGTCGTTTCTCTAACTTCAGCCATCGCGCGGCGGGCGAGGTGGGGGTTTGCCGATAGTCGGTTTCCTTAACTGTGGTCCCACTTGTAAGGCCAACTCCAACGCACGACCCCAAACGGACCTCCGTTTCGCACAAACTCCAACGATAATTTTGACTAGAAAAGCAAGACCAAAGAAAACAAGAACCACAAGAATACATTTTACTACTCATGTAAGTTGGATTAGTGCCTTCTCGATGCATTCATTGTTGATCTGCGAAGGCTCGATCTTGCGTGCTTCTTTCTTCTTCAAGTGTAAAGAAGTAGACGTTGCTTCCTCGCATCTAGTCTCATGTCTAGCCTCTATTCTAGTAGGAGTATCAACAAGTGCACTAATCTCATCTCTAGCCTCTGTGCTAGCTAAAAGTGATAGAACATCTACTAAATTGCGCTCTATCAATATATGGATGTACTCTTCTTCCCAATACAAAAACTTGCATCCATTCTACTCCCTCCGTTGCACAATACATGCCTTCTATTTGTCAAAATATATATGTATCTAGACATGTTTTAGTATATAGGTACATCCATTTTTGGACAAATGGAAGTCCAGTATTTTGGAATGGAGGGAGTACACAATAAATTTTTTAAGTTAGCACAACTAGTCTAATCCGAGAGCACAACCAAAGATTTGGTCGAGTTCTTCCTCCTTTTGCCGACACGTGGGACATCCAGCATCCAGGTCGTGTCATGAAAGAAAATAGAGTGGTAGTTGAAGCCACGAGATGTGCATCTTGGGTTAAACTGTAAATAGAATCTTACTACTCTTGAGTAACTCCAAAAGCGGCCACCGAAGATCTTTATTGGATTTGTTTTTCATCACCAGCACGTCGAGGTGAAACATGTGCAGGTTTAGTGGGTCCTCTTGCGTTTTCACTGACATGTGGGGCCACATGTGAGCAAACAGATGACGGGCTCCGCGCGTCCACTGGCTGGCTGAGAAGAGAGATAGAGGAGGGCTAAGCATGGACTGCAGGAAATTTGTTCTACGTACCTCGATATAGGCTCGATATAGTGGGGTGGCATGGGCCATAACTAGCATTCACGTCTAGCAGTACGGCACACGCCACCCACACGAGTCCCATCCGACACCAATTTTCTTGGAGTCCGTGCTACCGCCATATCTTCTCCCTCTTGTTTTCTCAGCCATCACACGGTGGGCGGGGCAGGGGTTTGCCGACAGTCGGTTTGCTCAACTGTTGTCCCACTTGTAAGTGAAAATGCAACACCGCATGCATTCCCGCTTGAGCGGCGTGCCAGACCAACCGTGTGGGGGTGTGATGCAAACACTGCAGGCTTTTCCTTTTGAACTCATAACATGTAAAATTTGGTTCTGCTCCATGGCGCAACCGATAGATAGAAAAGAACGATTTTGCCTAGAGTAATGAGAAGTTTGGTTCTAGCGCCGTTCATACATGGAGTACATACGAAAATTATGAAGTTGATGCGAAAGGTAAGATAATTACTATAGTATCATATACTACTACATGGATTTGACGGAAAGATAAAAATACATACGAATCCATCAACGACATCCTCACGCCCTAGTGCACTGGGTCACCAACCGACGTGTGAGGAGCAACGGCGTTGGCGGTGAGCTCAACGTGCTTCTGAACAGTGCCGTCCAAGGTTTCCCTATGGTCCAAGAAGGCCAGCGTCCTATCGTCCTCCTCTTGCATGTAGTAGTCCTTGTGGACGATTTGCGCGTAGACGTGGGTGATTATGTCGATGGTGTCTTGCTGCGCCAGGCGCTGCATGGCGAGCGCGACCTCGAGGTGGACATTCTCCGGCGCGACGGCGGGCAGTCGCAGGGCCACCAGTGCGTCGAAGAGGTTGTCACCATAGTGGCTGTTGAGGGTGGCGGGCATCGCAGAGCCTGGGCGCGTCGGCTGGAGGCTTACGTCAAAGTCGTCCACAAGCTTCTTGATGACAGTGAACTTGTCAAGGAAACTGACGAGAACCTCGTCAAACAAGGAGACGAAGCTATCGTCCAAGCGGCCCCTCGCCCTGGCGGCCTCAAGCAATACTGCCTGGAGACGTTCCTCGGTGCCAGGCCGTAGGCCGGCGTCGTGGACGATCTAGCACAGCCGGCTGATGCTCGCGCTCATCGCCTCCATGGGTCTAGCTTAGCTTCTAGTCAACTGATCTTGTGATTCGAGTGATCACTCTTGCCCTTGGTTAGCGTGCGTAGGTACGTAGGATTTCATACTACTCCTCGGCCCTCTACTACACCTGCCTTTGGTTGTATGATAGGTGGGCCAGCCACCCCCTAGGCCCACGTGTCATTCACCCAAAGGCACTTGCCGTAAGTCAATGAAGCTACGCCCCCCTCCGTGCCGGTGCACTATAGTCATCTCACCGGACCTCTAGTTGGGGCCAAACGAGAGAAGTTTGATGTTTACTGGTTTATTGGTCCCCTTTGCATTTTGTGCCAAGTTTTGACCTTTGATTTAACTAATAAAATGTTAATGCGTGTAAACAAAAATGTTGTGTAAGTCACCTTACGAAAACCAAATAATCACAAAATACTTAGGCACGGTGCATTAACTCCCTCCTTGTTTCTTCTTTCGTGACATATCAACCAATGAGAGATGTGGGTCGTGCATGCTTTCAATGACTTGAGACTACCAAAGATGACATGCAGTGTTTAGTTCATTGCATGTAATCCTATTAGTACTCTAGTTAGCAAAAAAACATTAAGTTCTCTCGCCGATAGGAATAAAACACCATGTATTTATGTACAGAGGGAGTAGTACATTATTGTGACATGCATTACTAGATATTGCTAGTCAAATACTAAAATCCAGATGGACGTGGTAGTACTCCTAAATCCAGACGATGGTGCTACTAGTACTAGTAGTAGTACTACCAATGTAGTAGTAGGAGTACTAGCATTGTACTACCCGTAGGTCAAATTATTACGTGTTGCTCCTCACAGTGAAGTGACAAGACCATGCGCCGGAGATGACACCTGAGTATAGGCGCCGTATTCGGCATACCATAGTCAGCCTCACCATCTGCAGTCACTATCATCATGGTTGTAGAGCTAGCCTGCTTACAACTAGCCCTGTTCGACATAATTTCCCATGCGTAGATGCCCGTGCATTGCACGGAACACCAAGATTGGGGGTGGACGGCTCCGGCAGCGGCCATCGCGCCAGATTTTTCCACGGCCTTCTAGATGTGGTGGGGAGGAGATAAGGATGATTGTGAGAGACAAGAAGTTGTTTGTAAATAGGGAACAAGTGCGGGCATCTTTTTCCAAAAATGGAGAAGCTTGGTTTGTATGCGTCAGATCTAGATCCGACGGCTATTGGTGAAAGATGGGAGGCACAACATCATCACC
The DNA here is from genome assembly GCF_018294505.1 of Triticum aestivum. Lineage (NCBI taxonomy): Eukaryota > Viridiplantae > Streptophyta > Magnoliopsida > Poales > Poaceae > Triticum > Triticum aestivum. The sequence continues at coordinate 461,239,896 of NC_057797.1, forward strand.
AACTCAGGACCTGTTTGATTCGCAGGATTTTGAAAACGCAGGAATAGGACACGGCAATATTACAAGTTTCAAACTGATATTACAAATGTTAGGAGTAATGTTGCACCTACGAAGAGGGAATTACTAGGAAGTTTACGTAAGAACTTTCGTTACTTTAGGTGGATGCAGCATTATCGTACAAACTAAAATCCACCGCCCTGACAAGTCACTAATGGGCAAATAAGTTTTCGAGTCTCTGGCCACTTGATGTTTCAAAAACAAATTAATCTTCTGCGGAGACTTTGTCATTTAGGCTTAGACGCTTGCGGTGATCAGCACACCATTCATTGTTGCGCCAGAGAACGCCAAACCTGATTACCTTGAGCACACTTGCCTCCAGAACAAAGAACCTGTCCAATTTAATCTCAGATGTGCTGCCTCAGTAGTCGATCAAATCAATTTCTGGAAGATCGAGATCAAGGCATTCGATGAGATTGTTATAGTGTAGCACAATTTTCACTTTCGGGTCTTTTTTTATCTGCAAAAGAAGAGAACATATTAGAGCAGCTGGCTGCATAAGATTGCCGTGTCATCAAGAGGTACCAATATCATTCGCTCATATGATAGGGTTGGCTGGCTAGTGATATGTTTTCACTCTCTCTCTCTCTCTCTCTCTCTCTCTCTCTCTCTCTCTCTTTCTGTTTCCTCTCATTTAACTAGGAGCATGTGAAGAACTTGGGCATTTGTTGCCTTCCACTATGTAGCCGATGCCATATTTCGCAAAAGTATGCCACATAATATGCATCGATGTCAAATCAAAAGATTTTGGCACCGCTCTCGCAATGTGAGAGAGTTGGCAGCACCATGCACACAGACCCACATGTATAAAAAAAATCAATCAAACCAACTACACCAGCCTCTCACTCTCCCAAACAGGTGTTTTTTATTGCCTCAGTCCTCTCTCTCTCCCACACACTGTTTTTCATTGCGTGAGTTAATTTGGCACCGGAGCAAAGTAAGTGATCCAGATTGGGGCACCAAGTGAGCAATGGAGGGGCATCGATGCCAAATGCATCACAAGTGAATTTGGCACATGTTTTGGCCTACAGATCCCACTTTTGTACTCCCTCCGTCCCAAAATTCTTGTCTTAAATTTGTCTAAATACGGATGTATTTAGTTACGTTTTAGTGTTAGATACATTTGTATCTAAACAAATGTAAGACAAGAATTTTGGGATGGAGGGAATACTACCTCGTATTTAGTATAAAATTTTGACCATAGATTTACCTAAGAAAATGCCAATGCATGTCACTAAAAATTACACCATTTGAAATTATGTTCAAATACGAATCCAACGATATAGTTCTTAGTGACATGCATTAACATTTTGTCAGTTAAATCTATGGTCAAATTTTGATACTACAAAATTGGAAGAGTAAACCAGGACGGAGGTAGTACTTGCTCTTAGGGTAACCATAGAGTTACTGGAGTAGTCTAAGTTACTTTCCACTATGACTAGCCTAGGCTACTATAGTTGTACAGCATAAAAACGATGCAGGTGATCACGTGAGAAAAAATACTAAAAACATTTCTTTCGGTGCAGTGCGTAGATGCAGTTTTGAACACTACACTTGTCATCGTAATTTGGGAAAATTACAAAAAAATTGAGCTACGTTGTGATTACCGTTTACGTATAGGAAAGAAGTTTCACCTCCATGAGTAGCTTCTCCGTGCACAGAAAGCATGTAAGGAATCCAACAACTTGATCCAGATTAGGGCCGATAGATTTTAGTGCTAAGATCTTCACTGTGCGCATGGACTGGGTCAAGCTTGTGGGAATCATTTTCTAGAAGACGGTCATAAATACATCAAGAAGAAATTTAAAAATGTGAATTTCAAGAAGATGGAGAAGAAGATGAGTGTTGTACCTGAACGATTACGGATCCAATAAAGAGTTTGGAGAATTTGGCATACGAGTACACCAACACTGTCAATTTTGGCGCGTCAATGACCCTGATTTTTGTTGGACCTTCTAGATCCTATACAAGCAATCTCTCAAGGAAAGGCGCATTTTCAATGACCATAACGTGGAACGGCTGGAGTGATCTCTTCCCAATTGATGTCTTGTTGCAGGGCCAGCAAGACACACAAATCCATCAAAGATTTGTCGAGGCGATGTGGAGGCTAATGAACCCGTGGATCTGCTCAAGACGAAGGTACTCGAGCGCAGTACAGCTGTGGAGCAGGTGCTCCATAGCCTTCTTCGAGATGACAACGTCGAAGAGGTCGAGCTGCTTGAGTTGAGGGGGAAGAAGGGCGGGCGCGGCATTAATCTGGGGAAGATAGCAGGAGCTGAAGCTGGCACGGTGCGGCGTTGGCATGAGGCGGAGCGCGGACAGCGGCAGAGAGCGACATCGTCTAGCTTCAAAGCTGAGCTCCTCGAGCTAATCTAGGGCGGGGGATAAGAACCACTCGTCAAACTTGGGTTGGACCTTGCAGTTGGTACTGAACATGCGGATGTCAAGGCGTCTGGCTGGCCCAGGGTGCGATGAAAGGATCTTGCAGACTGCGGCCATGCGTTTGCAATCCCCGTCGCAGAGGTAGCTGTCGATGGTGAGGTTGAGGGGGACGCAGCGCCAGAGGGGGCGCCACCGCCGGGAGAGAAGGGCGATCCGCACGACAGATTTGGTGGGGAGGAGGCCGATGATGACGAGCAGCATGTTCTCGGGGAGGCTTCTGATGAAGTCCAGGCTCGCCGGATGCGGTTTTGGCTCGAGCCGCCTCCTCTTGTTGGTTGCATCGCCGTCCATCTCAACCGTCGGCGACGCCGGTGTACACGTGTGCTGGTGTGTGTTTTGTGTTGGGTGTGCGCTAGTGCGTTCTTCTGTGCATGCCGCCGCGCAGTGGTGAATTGTGCGTGAGTGTGTCCTTCGCGCGCAAGAAGTTTGTCCTCAATGCGCCCTCAATTTACTAGCGTGCGGGGCGCTACCCCGAGTGGTTTCAACTTTGTTTACTTCACAGTGTGTCAGATGGGCATCTAGTTTACTTATTTTCACCCACTGCCACATGGGCTAGCACACGAAGATAACTGAACACGAGTGACAAGGCAGCATGTGGATTGGTTGACTGGTCAACTAAACAATATACGGAGCTATACGCTGACACAGTGAGCGTATAATCCGTCGGTATAGAGAGTTTGAGTGAGAGGGGAGGCCCGTGAGAGATAGCAAAGAGAGAGAGAAAGAGCTACTCCCTCCGTTCGATAATGTAGTTCCAACATTTTTTTAAGTCAAACTTTTGAAACTTTGACCAAGTTTATAAAGAAATTACTTATATCTACAATACCAAAGATAAATGATAGTATGAAGTAAGTACATGTTGTGATGAATCTAATGATCGTTCCAGATGTAAATGTTTTTCTCCACATATACCTGGTCAAACTTTTCTAAGGTTTGACTTTTCAAAAGATCCATATGCTTATGGACGTGACAGAGTCCCTAACTAGAGAGAGAGAGAGGGTGAAAAAAGTGTGTGTGCGTGTGTGAAAGAGACATGGACAACACACGATAAAAGTAGAGAAAAAGCATGCATGTCTTATGCAAACATATCACACATGCATCTTCGACAACGGAGGCAAGGTGATGAGATAGTGTGTGGTTGTTTGGAACCGAGAGAGCAAGACCCCTAGCACGTGGCCAAGAGGGGTCTGACAAACAAGGGAGAAAGGTCGAGAGAGACGTACGGAGAAAATGCAGACATGGGGAGGAGATAGTGTATGTTTTTCATAGAGAGATCCCCTGGAGATCGTGATGGGACTACATGGGTGGGAGATCGAGTGACACGGTGTGTGCGCGATAGAAGATGCCTCGAGAGATATTGAGATAGACGTATGGATGGAAGGAGACAATACGTGTGTTCCTGATGGCTAGTAAGAGATAATCATACTTAGGAGGGGGGAGTGCTTGCACCTATGATGGAGTGAGGGATTATGGTACTTAGGGGGGTGCGTGTCACATGGAGAGAGAACAAGGGCGGAGAGTGTTGGATGGGTCTATATGTATAGCGCGAGCGAGACATGTGTATGTGTGAACCAGGGAGATATAAGGCCAGTTGGGCTTGCATCCTGAGCATCTTTTGCCTGGCATGGGGTTGTGGCTGGATTTCATGCATGCTTGTTTGGTTGCTACCCTGTGAAAAAGAAAGCCCGCCTGTTCTGGGTTCCCTTGCACTTTAATTAGCCTGGCTGAACTCCAGACACTGCAAGTAGCCTGGCCCAGGCGACAGGTTTCGAACGCCTGGTCGTGCCTGGTCGTTTGGCCACGAGGCTAACAGCAACATGGATGGATATTAGCATTAAATAATTGATGCATGGATTGATTGATGGGACGTTGATGCTTTGCCTGGCCAAGGCATGAACCAAACGCTTCAGCACCACACAAGCCTGGCCAGGCAGAAATATTTTACATCTCACGTCCGCACCAGGCAGTACCGGCCATCAAGGCATGAGGGTCCGGTCACGAACCAAACTGAACAATAAATTTTGAGAGAGATTGAGGAGCCCCGATAAGGCTGAGTGGTGCGTCAGATAGCTGAGAGGGGGAAAGAGATATTCCATCCGCTCGATAATGCAGTGCATGTAAATTTTTTAGAAGTCAAACTTTGGAAACTTTGATCAAGTTTACGCAAATGTTATTTATATCTACAATACCAAAGATACATCATACAAAATTACATCTCATGGTGAATCTAATGGTATATGTTTGGCGTACTAGATGTAATTCTTTTTCTCCACGTACATGGTCAAACTTTGTGATGTTTGACTTTTCAATAAATCTATATGCTATGGACCGAGGAGAGTGCCTCAGTCGAGACAGATCAAGTGCGTGTGAAGGAGAATGAGTAAGTGTGCAAAAAGAGTATGTGTGTGAAAGATAAAGTGACAACAAATGATAAATTAGAGAGAGTGTGTTTTTTTGTTTCTTATGCGAACATATTATGCATGCATCTCTGAGATGGAAAAGCGAGGCGAGGAGATACACGAAGATAGCTAGTGTGTGATTGTTTGCAACGGAGAGAGACACCCCTGTAGCACATGTCCAATAGAGGTCTAGCCAACAAGGAACAAAGGTGGAGAGGGACACATGGATAGCATGGACGCATGGGGAGGGAGAGACGTGTGTTTGTGATAGAGAGATCCCATCGAGATCGTGAGGGGACTATATGGGTGGGAGATCGAGGGAGTGCATGCACGATAGAAAGATGCCCCGAGAGAAATCGAGATAGACCATGCACATGTTTGTGATGGAGACTAAGATTAGCTAGTCATATACATATAGGGGGGACTGCGTGTGCCTACAATTGAGTGAGAGACCATCACACTTGGCAAGCTGGGCATGAGATTGTGTGTGTGCGCGTGTGAGATGGAGAGAGAACGAGGGGGGGAGATAGAGTTTTAGATGGGCCTATCGAGTGCGAGTGAGATATGCATGTGTATGTGTGACCCAGGTGGATGGAGAGTTTGAGAGAGGGGGGAAGAGCTCCGAGACAACGTAGTGGTGTCTGAGAGAGTTACGAGCAAAGAGCCAAGGAATTTGTGTGCGTACGATGAGTGCACCCAAGATATCTAGCTTGGACTAGCTAGAGTATCATACATAGTGTGCGAGAGAGACCTATAGATGGTGTATATATGCATGCGAACTAGAAAGACCCCCCCCCACACACACACACAAAGAGAGAGAGAGAGAGAGAGAGAGAGAGAGATGGAGAGAAAGGGAGAGGGAGAGGGACCAACAAGGTTTTTGTGTCGGATGCGTGCGATAGAATTGAAGATTGCCGGAGAGAGAGAGAGAGAGAGAGAGAGAGAGAGAGAGAGAGAGAATAGGAGTCCGGGAGAGGGGGAGGTCGCGTTTTATGCATCAAAGACTGATATAAACCATGTTTCGATATAAACCTGCATTCAAATATTTAAATTGGAGAACATGTTGTCTGCAATCCACACATGAACGGATATATGCGTATATCAAACAAGTTCATTAATTTGACTTTCAACATGTTCATGGAGTACTATAATACTGTACAACATGCTACTCGATTGAGGTGTTCAATTTTGGATTTAGTTCACTATTTTGACCTACTGAACGAGCCATTTCATTGAATCGAGATATTTCAGGTTTGATTCACGTTTTTGAGTGGGTCAACTATTTGTCTTATAGTAAATCGCTAGCAATGAGCATGTAAAAACACATTACTCCCGAGCATCATCTCTCCATCTAAAAAAGAAGTGGCAAGCTAATATTTCAAAATTTGATCCGAATCGACTTGGTAAGGTAGACGTGGATGATCGTTCTCCCAAAATTCGAACGAACCGTTAAACATCCTCTCTGCTCGGTGGAATTCGCCCGAGCAAATAAATGGGAGACGCGAAATTACCGTCCTATGTGGGACACGCATCAATTGGCCCGTTGTACATCGAGGGTAGGTTCGTAACTTCATCCAAGCGCGCCTTCTCCTCGGCCGAAATGACATGTGCCGAATAATTCATAAACCATGGTCGGCAAAACACGCTCTCCTCGCCCGAAATAGCTCGCGCCCACTATTTCAAAACACGATCTCCTCGCCCAAAATTGCTCACGCCCACTATAGTTCAAAACACGCCCTCCTCGCCCGAAATCGCTCCCGCCCACTATTTGGGGAGAAGCAAAGTTACTCTACTATCCCCGACCCTCAGTACACAAACCCAAGCCGAGAAGCCTATAGGCAAGGGTAGAACTGTAACTCCCCCTCATATTTCAGACAAATTCGTCTGTAAGACATGGTTCCACTCCCCTCCCAATCCCCCCCCCCCGCCCGCCCCCATTCATACCTCGTGGGCGCCAAATCACCTTCTCCCTGGGAAGCTCCCTTCTCCCGAGCGGCGAAACCTCAGCCCCACCTCCGTGGCGCCCCCACCGCACCAATTTCACAGCCGCCCTCCTCCCTAATGCCGGAGACGCTATCCATTTGCCGTCGTGCACTGGGCCGTGTGCCTCTTACTCCGTGCTACTGGTGCTGCCTCGATGACGGCCGCGTGAACCGTACCGGAGCCGATTCACCCCCGCTGTTGTTCACGGCGCCGGAGCGGCTCCAACTTCGGATCCGTCCAGAGTCCTGGCGCTGCTTCCGCGTAGCTGTCGACCGTTGCGACATCACTCTTTCCCTGTCGCCGGTCTCCACCGCAACCGCGCCGGCCTCACCGACTCGGCAGCTGGACCTGCCTACTTCACCATGCCGCCAGATAGGTCGCACCCTCATCTCAAATCACTTTATTTAGGTGTCAGTTGTCTGAATTTTTATTCTGGGCCAATCGATTCCCAATGGGAAGCAGCACCCCTCGAGGCGGCGGAGCTCCTAGGCTGCAGGTTGGCTGGTTTCTAACGTAAGGGTGCGGGGCCGCAAGTTCACCGCGGAAGCAGCGCTTAGATGGCCATCTTTTAGAGTTGCGTGGGTTGAAGCTATTGCCGCCGCCGAATCTAGATGACGGGGAGTCTTTGTGGATTGGCCCGGGGGCGGCGCAACCATGAAAATGCGGTGGGGCGGGGAGCGGGGTTTTGGCCGGGGCCACGGACGGCGGAGGCAGGCTGCTCTGCCGTTGGTCGCTAGCTCTTCGGGGAAGATTCCGAACAGTGTCAGCTGGGAGGCACAAGACGGCCAGACATCCGGCGTAGATCAGATAGTACCAAAATAAAATAAAATCGTGTGACCCCAATTTAGTCTTCAGTCAACAGACGTGTGACCACTCTCGTACCTTGCTGTTGATCTCTTAGTGTATTTCTTTAGATCAAAGAGATATGTCGTTCTTAACATTATGCGTTATCTGCATCTTCAGACACACCGTCTTCCGACTCACCGCAGCTGCTCCAACAAGGGAAGCATACACCAGAAGGGAGCTATAGTCCCCACTCAACAATTCCCTACATCGAATGCGCGTGCCCGACATGGACAGCCACAACAACTGCAGGGCCATGGACAAGTCAGCACATGATGCTCACTCCCATGGATGGCAGCCAGATAGGTTGTACCCTCATCTTACTTGTGTGCAACATTTATGGCTTTGTTATTCATCTAAGCATGGAAAATAGATCATCACATTTCACTGTATATTCATGCTGATCTCTTACGGGTCTTGTTCAGGAGTTAACGTTGTTCCATAGTTCAACTAAGATACTTGTTCTTTAGGTAACGTTGTTCCATAATTATCATCCATCAGCCAATGCTATCCCACAGGCTGGTGATTATAGTATTATACCACTTCTAGTATTACCTATGTTGTTCTTTAATACTTTTGTGTGCCATCTAGTTAATCTCGAGTACAAATGATACATATTCTGTAGCTTTCATCTGTGTTCTCCCTTTAGTTTATGAGACCTGTTGCTGCTAGTTAACCCCAGTCCTACTATTTATGTCGTCTCCTACATGCACTCATTACATAAATATAACTACTAGTTGTCTTCCATGCATGTCAGATATAATTGCACACACTGATATATCCACAAGAACCTCACGGAGCAATGTAAAGGCCAATAAACTTGATGTCAATGATACCCAATATGATGGAACATGTAAAGGCAGTTCTTCAGAAGACTTGCAGAAAGATGATGAATCCTCTTCACCCCACAAGGTCCTTGCTCTAACTTGGCCTGTGATATGGGTACAACATGCATATAATGTCCTGGAGTGTATTTACTCTGTTGCAATGCCATGTACTTAGCATGCTGATCATTCATGTAAATATGTCATGCCTTCCTGTTTTTCAGTACCTATTCCATTCATGATAACATGTTTTCAAATTCAAGTATTGTCATTCTACTCTATCGCAATGCCATCTGCTTAATTTGGACATCATGCTTCTGAATATCTTATGCATTGTTATTCATCAGTATGTACTTCATCTATCTACCATACCATGTTTTTTTACATTGAAGTGTTGTTCTAGTGCTTCATTGCAATGCCATCTTATTTTCCCAATCATACACGTGTATGTTGCCTTAGTTATTTCTGTACGTATTCCGCTAGCATACAGTTTTACATCCAACTAGTGTTTTTTTGCTGTGTTGTCCTATCGTATCCCTATCTCTTACACCATACTCCCTCCGTCTGGATTACATGTTGCCGAAATGGATAAAAAAGGATGTATCTAGAACTGAAATACGCCTAGACCCATCCATTTTTTCCGGATGGAGGGAATACATGTCAATATGTCATGCCTTTCTATTCTTCAGTACCTATTCCATCTCTCTGCTGTCACATGTTTTATAATTAAAGCACCATTCTTCTATACAAGGCATGCAAGGGGAAGACGACTATGTTAGAATCTGAAGGGTTACAAACAAGGCCTTTGCAAAAGATCCAAATGCCAGGAGATAATAAACCAACACCAGTTTTTATAGATACTGCTCCAGCACAGAGAAACCCAACTCCTACTGATAATAAGCATATTCCAGTGGCCAAAGAACTAGTCCGCTCCAGTCCAGCAAAAATGTGTCAACTCAATTCTAAGAAGCGTGTGCGTATCCTTGCATCATGAAATTTGATAGCATGCTGATCATATTTTCTACATGTTTCTTACCCATCTCTCTTTTAGAAAATAAGCTTAACAGATAGAAGAATTTCTGCAATGGTATCGTTTATGAGGAAAGATTCTTGCAGGAATTCTCTATGCTCCAATGTAGATGTAAGTACCTGTTGTATATCACTATATTTTTACATCAGCATGTATTTTGTTAATCGATGTGAATCCAACCTTTATCTGATCTAAATTTAGTTATAGCAAAATGTATGATTAAAGGCCACAATGTTGATTTTTGCAAGGAAAACTGCCTGGTAGTTTTGCATCCTGAGCTGCATGAGTGTACTATCTCATATCAGTGGGTTTGAATACTTTGGTTCTGCAGTGGGTTTTTCAATGTTTTTTTACTGTGTTGTCCTGTCGTATCCCTAGCTCTTACATCATACTCCCTCCGTCTGGATTAAATGTCGCAGAAATGGATAAAACTGGATGTATCTAGAACTGAAATACACCTAGACCCATCCATTTATTTTTGGATGGAGGGAATACATGTCAATATGTCATGCCTTTCTATTCTTCAGTACCTATTCCATCTCTGCTGTAGCATGTTTTATAACTGAATCACCATTCTTCTATATAAGGCATGCAAGGGGAAGACGACCATGTTAGAATCTGAAGGGTTACAAACCAGGTCTTTGCAAAAGATCCAAACGCCAGGAGATAATAAACCAACTCCATTTTTCATAGATACTGCTCCATCACAGAGAAACCCAACTCCCACTGATAATAAGCAGATTCCAGTGGCCAAAGAACTAGTCTGCTCCAGTCCAGCAAAAGAATGTCAATTCCATTCTAAGAAGCGTGTGCGTATCCTCGCATCATGAAATTTTATAGCATTCTGATCATACTTTCTACATGTTTCTTACCCATCTCTCTCTTAGAAAATAAGGTTAAACGATACAAGACTTCCTCCATTGGGATCATATTCGAGGAAAATATCTTGCGGGAATTCTCTGTGCTCCAATGCTTATGTAAGTACCTGTTGTATATCACTATATTTTTACATCAGCATGTATTTTGTTAATCGGTGTGAATCTAACCTTTATCTGATCTAAAATTAGTTGTAGCAAAATGTTAAAGGCGCCAATGTTGATTTTTGTAAGGAAAACTGCCTGGTAGTTTTGCATACTGAGCTGCATGAATGTACTATCTCATATCACACACATTACTGAATTGTGGTGCTTCTTTGGTAGCCCATTCATTCATTGTGTCAATGTTGCTTTCATATTACCTTACCTGGCTGATGATAGATGTGCCATATTATGTTAATTTGGTGTAGGCTAGTTGCAAAAACGTTCGTTGTGTCAATGTTGCTTTCCTATTATCTGACTTGGCCAATGATAGCAATGCTAGTGTGTTAATTTTGTGCAGGCTGCTGAAGATAAGAAGACAAACTCTGAAAATAGCAAGGCAACCCCATTGTTTCTTTCTAGTAAATCTAGGCCAGGTAATATGGCAATAACTCATGATTAATCTGTTTGGTTCCCGTCCTAATTTATGTTATGATGCAGTGGTCGAGATACTCTCCACTATCAATAATACAAGCCTGCCAAAATCGCCATTTGAATCTGTTCAGTATCCTCTGTCTCGAATGCAACAGAATAAATGTATGTTTGTGAACCAATTAATGACTGAAGCAATGATGGAAATGGTGGATGAATCAGAGGTGCAGAGTCGTGCGACACAACAACTGATCAATGTTTTCAGAGACAGTGTAGCAAAGCAGCAAGAACTTGCCCACATGCTTATGGGCGTCATCTGTGCTGAGGTTGCAGATTGTGACGTTGTAGATGGTTAGATTCTACTCATTTATTTGCACTTGCATCAATCTTTGATTGCCAAGTGGATGTAATTTCTTGTAATATATGCTGGATGTGCAACGTTATTCCCTGTATGTTGTACCTTTGCTTGATCGGTTTTGGTCCTGTGCATAATTGCTCGTCGTAATGGGCTCAGATTATCGAATTTGGCCTAAAGACATGAACAAACTTTAGTGGGCCCATTAAGTTAATGGGACGTTACTAGGCCAAAAGTTAATGGTCGGCCCTCTTACCTCCCGGGTCGTTAACAGGCCGACATCGAAGCGGGCAACAGGTGGCCCCAATTTATTTCACGGGCCGTTAACAGCCGTTACTAAGTTTGGGCTACATATGGCCCAACTATATTGTAGGCCTTTAGCAGGCCGAAAGAGACAGCGGGCTTGTACTGGACCATGAAGAGCATGGGCCGCTAAGAGACTGAAAGTCAGGTCGTATTGTAAATAGCCCAACTGTGTTGTGGGCCTTTAGCAGGCCGAAAGAAAAACCGGGCTGGTATTGGACCATGAAGGGCATGGGTCGTTAAAAGGCCAAAACTAAGGTCCGACTACAAATGGCCCAACTCATTTATGCTCTGGTAACAGGCCGAAAGGCACACAAGGCCGAGAATTGGCCCAACACTTAAATGGGTCGCTAAAAGGCCAAAACTCGGGTCCGACTACAAATGGCCTAACTAATTTATGGGTCGTCAATAGGCTGAAAGTGACACCGGGCCAGAAATTGGCCCAACACTTAAATGGGAGGCTAAAAGGCCAAAACTCAGGTCCGACTACAAATGGCCCATCAGATTTATGGGCCGTCAATAGGCTGAAAGACACACCGAGCCGGAAATTAGCCCAACATTTAAATGGGTCGCTAAAAGGCCGAAAGATGTACATCCTAAAAATTGGCCCATCCATTAAATGGGCGGTTAACAGGCCAAAATCTCATCGGACCGATATTGAGCCCAAATATATAGCGGGCTGTTAACGGGCTCGAATTGATGATGGGCTGCAATGGTGTCAAATCTTTAACGGGCCGTTGACGGGCCGAATTGGCACATCTCGTATGGGCCATGGGCTTAAATGGACCTAACACAAGTAGGCCTTATATGGGTTGGCCTGCTAATTTTTACTGGGCCGGCCTTTTTCACCGGAATGGGCCACTATCGTGCCACGTGTCGACCTATCATAGGCGCCTCCTGTCCAATGAGTGGATGCCATCTGTCCCAATGGTGAGGCAACAAGTGTTTCCCGCGGCCAATGATGATTTTACACGTGGAAAATCCCCATTGGTCCGGGCTATTAATGAGTTATCGGATCCAAAACCGGACCCGATAGCTTAACGACGTTCCGTTACAGTGGATGCCACGTGTCGGTCACCCTTGATGAAAGCACTTCTGTGACGCGCGATTTATTGTCATGGAAGTGGACACTTCCGTGATGATAATTTTGATAATGGCATGGAACACTTCTACGGCAGCATAGGTATGACTATCTTGATTCTGTCATAAAATCGTCATGGATGTACATGCATGACAAAAAATGTGACCTACTGTGACAAACACGTGTCATCACAGAAGTGTATTTTTTTGTAGTGTTGCCTATATGGCTTCGTCATTGTTGATGATCACTCAAGATATACCTGGGTGCATATAATTTTCTACAAGACTGAAGTGCAGGATGTCTTCAGATGATTTCCCAATCATGCCATGATGAACTATGGCATCAAGATCAAGCACATCAGAAGTGACAATGGCACAGAGTTCAAGAACACATGCCTCGACACTTATCTTGATACATTGGGCATCACTCATGAGTTCTCAGCTCCATACACACCTCAGCAGGATGGCATCATGGAGCGCAAGAATAGAACACTCATTGAGATGGCTGGGACGATGCTTGATGAATACAAGACTCCAAGGAAGTTCTGGCCTGAAACTATTGATACTGCATGTCACGTCATCAACCGTGTTTATCTTCACAAGCTTCTAAAGAAGACATCATATGAGCTACTGACTGGTAAGAAGCCAAACATAAGCTACTTTAGAGTATTTGGTGCTAGGTGCTTGATCAAGGATCCGCATCACACACCGAAAGCACATGAAGGTTTTATGCTTGGTTACGGAAAGGATTCGCACTCCTACAGAGTCTTCAACCTCTTTCACTATAAAGTGGTTGAAACTGTGGATGTGCGGTGTGATGAAACTAATGGCTCGCAATGAGAGCACCTGCCAAATGTGCTAGATGAAGTCTCACCAAGTGAATCCATCAAGCTTATGGGTACTGGAGAAATCATACCATCAGAGGCACAGGCTGAAGAAGAACTTATCATTTCTACGCCAAGTCAACTTGAAGACACTGCTCAGCCTGAAGCCAATGCTGAAGACGAAGACAATGATCAGCAAGGGCAAAATCTTCATCCATTCCATCCCCGTGTTGCAAATAAATTACAGAGAAGATAATTGATAGCATCAATGCTCCTGGTCCACTCACTCGTTCAAGAGCAAGACAACTAGCAAATTTTTTGGCACTTTGCATTTGTCTCTAGATCTGAATCCAAGAAAGTTGTTGAAGCCTTCATGGAACCTGAATGGATTCATGCTATGCAAGAAGAGCTTCAATAGTTCGAGCTGAACAATGTATGGAAACTAGTCAAGTGTCCCGATCCTCGCAAGCACAATATCATAGGCACAAAATGGATCTATCGCAACAAACAAGATGATCATGGTCAAGTTGTCAAAAACAAGGCTCGTCTCGTTGCTCAAGGATACACTCAAGTCGAAGGGATTGACTTCGATGAAACATTTGCTCCGGTGGCTAGGCTTGAAGCCATTCTGAAAGTGCAACTATCCCTGGGTGGTTTTGGTAATTCCTAACAACATATAGCTCATTGAGCTAATGCTATTTTAAGATAAATATTTCAGGAAAACTCAATGATTGGCATGGAATGGATTAGAAAGTGGACCCCTCAAAATGCTAAGGACAAAAGATTGGCTCAAGCTCAAAGAACAAGACTCTACATTTTACTTTTAGTGAACCAAGATCACATTGAGTCCATAGGAAAAGCCAATTACTATTAAAAGGGGGTGAGGTCTTGCTTAACGAGTTACTTGCTCAAAATGCTTAGTGATATGCTCCAAAAACCCTCAACTACTTTCTCACATCCACATTTGTCCCAAACCAAAAGTCAAACTCGGCCCCATCGAAACTTTCTATCCGGCGCCACCGAGTTCACTTGACATAGCCACAGCCACAAACCCTAGTCACTTCGATCTCACTGATTAGGATCTTGGTCTCACCGAGATGGGATTGCAACCTCTCTGTTTCCCTTCATAACGTTTTGGTCCAACCGAGATGAGCGATCGGTCCCACCGAGATTGCAATGCAAACTCTCTGTTTCTCCCTCGTAACGTTTTGGTCTAACTAAGATGAGTGAATCGGTCCCACCGAGTTTGCCTGACCAACTCTCTGTTTGTCTATTACCAAAATCGGTCCCACCGAGTTTGTGTAATCGGTCTCACTGAGATTACGTTATGCCCTAACCCTAATGGTATCGGTCCCACCGAGTTGACATGTCGGTCCCACCAAAAATCCTAACATTCACATTTTGAACTAAATCGGTCTGATCGAGTTTTATAATTTGGTCCCACCAAGTTTGGATATTTGTGTGTAACGGTTAGATTTTGTGTGGAGGCTATATATACCCCTCCACCTACTCTTGATTCATGGAGAAAGCCATCAGAACATGCCTACACTTCCAACATACATTTTCTAAGAGAGAACCGCCTACACTTGTGTTGAGGTCATGATATTCCATTCCAACCACATAAATCTTGATCTCTAGCCTTCCCCAAGTTGCTTTTCACTCAAATCATCTTTCTGCCAAATCCAATCCTATGAGAGAGAGTTGAGTGTTGGGGAGACTATCATTTGAAGCACAATAGCAAGGAGTTCATCATCAACACACCATCTATTACCTTTTCGAGAGTGTTGTCTCCTAGATTGGTTAGGTGTCACTTGGGAGCCTCCGTCAAGATTGTAGAGTTGAACCAAGGAGTTTGTACGGGCAAGGAGTTCGCCTACTTCGTGAGGATCTACCCTAGTGAGGCAAGTCCTTCATGGGAGATGGCCATGGTGGGATAGACAAGGTTGCTTCTTCATGGACCCTTTGTGACTGGAGCCCTCCGTGGACTCGCGCAACTGTTACCCTTCGTGGGTTGAAGTCTCCATCAACGTAGATGTACGATAGCACCACCTATCGGAACCACGCCAAAAAACTCTGTGTCTACATTGTGTTTTCTCCCTCCAAACTCCTTCCTTTACCTTCATATGCAATTGTTTTACATTCCGCTACTATACTCTTAGAATTGCATGTGTAGGTTGACTACTTGAATTGTGCTATGTTGCTAAAATCTGCCAAGACTTAAAATTGGGAAAAGGCTAGATTTTTATTTGGTCAAGTAGTCTAATCACCCCCCTCTAGACATACTTTCGATCCTACAAGTGGTATCAGAGCTTTGGTCTCCATTTGCTTTAATTTCCATAGTTTTTGGTGATCATAGCCTTGGTTTCACAACCTAGGAGAGTATTGTGTCTAGTGAGGGAAATTACCAACATAGAGGTCCTTACTTTGATGGAATTAATTTTGCTAGATGGAAGCATAAGATGAAAATGCATATTATTGGACATAACCCCACCGTTTGGGCTATTGTGTGTATTGGCTTGCAAGGTGAATTCTTTGATGGGAGAGAACCAAACCGTGAAGCTACCGCGGAAGAGTTGAAGATGCTGCAATACAATGCTCAAGCTTGTGATATTCTCTTTAACGGATTGTGCCCCGAAGAATTCAACAAAATCAGTCGTGTTGAGAATGCAGAGGAAATTTGGGATACTTTGATTGATATACACGAAGGTACCGACTCCGTCAAGGAATCCAAATTGGATGTGCTTCAAAGTCAACTTGACAAGTTCAAAATGAAGGATGGTGAAGGTATCACTGAAATGTACTCTAGGCTTGCTCTCATCACAAATGAGATTGCCAGCTTAGGAAGTGAAGAGATGACCGATAGATTCATCATCAAGAAGATCCTAAGAGCCTTGGATGGAAAATATGATACTGTGTGCACATTGAACCAAATGATGTCCAATTACAAAGATCTCAAGCCAACGAAAGTCATTGGAAGAATTGTTGCTCATGAGATGTCACTCAAGGATAAGGAAGAGCTTCACAACAAGTCAAGTGGTGCTTACAAAGCCTCATGTGATGCTCCCACATCATCAAGTGAGAAACAAACCTTCAACGAAGAATTGAGCCTAATGGTGAAGAACTTCAACAAGTTTTACAAGAGTAGAAGCAAGGAAATAAGTTCCAAGTCAAGATCCTACAATGATAAAAGATCTTCTAGTCGTGAGCGCAATTTCTACAATTGTGGAAGACCCGGACACTATTCCAATGAGTGTACGGCTCCCTACAAAAGAAGAGAAGATTCTCCCAAAAGAAGAAGTAGAAGAGAAGAATCACCACCAAGAGAGAGAAGGAGTAGAGATGACTGTCATGAGTGAAGAACATCACGGAGAAGCAAGGATTCAGAAAGGAAGGACAAGTCATCAAAGAGCTACACAAAACAAAGACATCAAGCTCATGTTGGTGAATGGGTATCCGGCTCCGACTCTGACAATCACTCTGAAAGAAGTTATCACTCCGACTCCGAATATACTCAAGATGAAGGTGTTGCCGGTCTAGCACTTGTGTCAACCAACTCCTACGACATATTTGACTCACCAAATGAAGGAATTGGAGGATTCTTCATGGCTAAAGGTCCAAAGGTAACACACCCCGAGTATGTTGATTTTAATAGTGATGAAGATGATTTGCTAGGAGATGATGATTTACTCGTTGACAACTCTTGTTATGAAAACTATGATGAACTTGCTATTAATCTCAAGATAAAACGAATGACGATGATAAGAATGAGATTGGGCGTCTAACTAAAGAACTAAACGCTCTTAAGTTAGCTCATGAAACTACCTTGGAAGATCATCGAGAACTTTTAAAGACTCATGAGAAGCTATGCTTTGAAAAGCTTAACCTTGAGCTAGAGCATGAGTTCTTAAAAGCAATCAACGATGATGTTCGCAAGAAGAGTTCTTCTTACATTGCCAAGCGTTTACTCTTGTATACTTACATGCCACAAGTTAAATCTAGCAACAAGAACAAGAAAGATACTTCCTCTAGTAGTAACAACAATCATGCTAAATCCAATGTTGTTGCTTCTAGTAGTTCTCTTGATTCCACTAATGATTCTCTTATCCAAGTTACACTTGAGCAAGAAAATAGCTTATTGAAGGGAATCATAGAGAAAGGTGTTTTCAAGAGTCTTGCCGAAAGTAAGCAATTTGAGGAAATTGTACGCAAGCAAGGAAGACACCGGAAGAATCAAGGTGTTGGTTTTGAACGAAAGTTCAATGCCAATGGAGTTGAGTGGGAATAAGATCAATACCCCAAGAAGAAGTTTGTTCCTTAACAAGAGAAGTATGATCCTACTTCTTTCCAAGGAACCCAAGCTCAAGATGATCTTCCACCATAAGACCACAAGCTAAAAGGCAAGGACAAGCTTCAAGAGGAGATTGATGCATTTGAAGAAGCACCTAAGGCCTTGGTCAAGTGGGTTCCCAAGACTACATCAAGTTCCACTTCATCAAGTATGACTACAACTCCAAGGATTCCCATCAAGATGGTGTGGATCCCTAAGAAGAAGAACTAGAGAGTTCTTGAGGGTGACTCCGCCAACATACTTCACTCTTATCATCTTGGCAAGGACAAGTGCAAACAAGTTCCATATCTTGCACTAGTTCAAGGAGTCACAAAACCTCTTGTTGGTAAGACAAGGGACAAGGTAACCTAATGCATTCATGGACATCATCTCATGTGAATATCACTCCATGTCTATGGATATCCTTGTTTGTTCCTTGTGGGACTAACCCGTGTAGGTATTGAAAGTGCAACTCACTCCAAAGGATTGCTCCGAATGATCTACATCAACATTGAGCATCTACATCTTCAACACCTACATGAAGTCATCATCGACAAAACCCAAGGTTAGTTCATCCCTCTTAGAGGGGATATCACATCTAGGGGGAGCTTTACTCTAATCAATTGAGCTAAAGCAACTCTAATGATGTGAGCACAACAATGCTTTATGTAAAAGTGGCAACCCCACTTGTGCTTAAACGATGAGTATGACCTATGATCAAATGTTCTCATTTGACTCCTAAGTCAATATACTCATATATAGATGACCTAGTCATCACCAATTGCTTGATAGATGCTAGAGTGTTTGTGCATGCTTTGTCACATATTTCATTTGTCATTTTATTTTGTGAGCATGTTGGATGCATATTTTACTCATTCGAGGACATCCATTTGTTGCTTTGAATGTTTGGCTTTTTCTCTTTTGCCAAATGGATGGAAAAGAATGCCTAAGAACTCCCTCTACCTATCTATGCTTTTCTCGTCTCAAATTCCATTCATGCTACATCACAAAGTTTAATCAAGTCAGACTCGAACCACTCTGTGTGAGGAGCGCTTGGAGTCCCCGATTCGTCATAGACTTAAACTTCCAAAACCTATTTCACTCTGTTTGGATGTAGATATTGGGAGGCTTGGCATTGAATTGGGGAAATGCCAAATCACACAGGACATTGATATTGATATTGAATGTGAATTCTGCTGTTTGGATGTCAAGTAATTGGCACTTGGCATTTGGAGAGGGTGGTTCAATTCCATGGCTTGTTTGGATGGTCATAAGTTGCATTGGAATTGCTCATTTGTTACTGTATCTACATTGTACATTGTTCTATTGGTTGAAACTAAATTTTATACAGAAAATGAATATATAACAACAACACTACTTATATAGCAGCACAAAACGGCAAAACTTACATACGTACCGGCAACAACACTTGTACAACAACATCATATAACAACAACACTACTTATATAGCAGCATCACTTGTACCAGAGCATCACAAAATATCGACATTTGACATCAATAAAAGTGAGTGTCAAACATGTAGCAACAAATTATATCCAGTTGACAATAGCAAGCTCAAAATACATGTTTTAACCATCATAAACACACGATACATAATATCCAAAAGATACATGTTTTAACAATCATTAGAACCACATGTTCTTAACGGTTACATTGCAGCCAACCAGCATACATAATATCCAGAAGGCACCAATCAAGCACCGTTCTTCTCATTCAACATCAATAGCCAATCCTTCCTCAAGATAATCCCAAAAAGAACCGATTCAAAGTAGAGTTCCATCAAGATAATAATTTTCCTCTTTTCCCCGTTGTTCTTTTCAATTATATAAGAAACCAATCTACTTGATCTGACAGTATGCAACTACACAATAATCAAGTAATTAGGCATCCATCACTTGTACAACATATCAATTTACCTCAGGTGAAAATTGCACTACTAATTCAGATCTACATGACAAGTGAAGATACGTACCTTGAATCGGGTTGCCGATGGGGGGCCTCACCATGGCAGTCAAGAGGCAGCCGCCACCGCCGGCTGCCATCGGGTGGGACCTCCTTGGACCTCGGTCGCCATGACGGGGTAGACAAGGGACAGGGGGCGCTCTCCATGTTGAGCAAGAATAAGGCTTGGTACAGATCGACCTTCATTGGGGAGAAGAGAGGAGGACGAGGGATTAGAGGAGGAAGAGGAGGAGGAGGAGGAGGGAGAAGGCAGTCGTCGGCGCCGCCGTCTTGTGAGTCGCGCTAGTTCTCCTCTCCAGCGCATGTTCCTTTTCCTCAAACAGGACGAAGCGATAAGTGGGGCGGGGAGGGGGGGGGGCTCGCGCGCTACCGAATACGAAGGAAAACCGAGCGGTGAGGCTATGAATTGGAGAAGTGGAGGCGCGTGTGTTGCCGCGAATGGGCCAATATCTTGGTCCATTTCCAAGTTTGAATACCAAGACCATCTGAACAATGGCAATCGGGCCTAACCAATGCCAATATCAAATTCGGAGGCCCAATGTCTACATCCGAACGAGGCGTTTGTGTATTCCGGTATGACCGAGTCATCCATTTCGGTCACACCGAGATCACTAAGTTGATCTAGGTTTTCAATCTCGGTGCAACCGATTTGAACTTTTCAGTCACACCAAGTTGCTGTAAACGCTTGCGACTCTGCATCTCGGTGCCACCGAGTTGTTCCACTCGGTCACACCGACAGGGTCGGGATATATAAACCCACGGGTGAGATTTTGGAAATTTCTTCGAAACCTCCCAGCCCGCGCGTATCCTGCTCTGCCGCCTCGGGTCTTCGGATCGTCTTCTCGCCGCCAGCGACCTCCCACCACTGGTTTCCATCGCCGTCAACAGAATTCTGCCCCTCTGTTGCCACCATAGCAAACTCCGCCGAACTAGGGTATGAGTTGGATCCTTTGTGCTATTCTTTTAACTCTGATTCGTAGCACATTACTTTGCCATGATCATGACCACGTATGCAAACAATCCATCCACTGAAAACTTCCTTTAGATTAGATTGGATTTGAAAATTTAGGGTTAGGTCTCCGCCAGACTCATCTCGGACCGACCGAATTGTAGAAATCGGTCTCACTGATTTGGCTTAGGCCATTGCACTTGCACTTTCGGTCTGACCGAAAACTGCAAATCGGTGTGACCGAGTTTGATTCTGTGTGAAACCCTGGCAGTCTCGGTGCCACCAAACTGTGACTCAGTCTGACCGAGTTCACTAGTTTAGGTTCCAAAAGCTGCTTCGGTATCACTGTCGGGGTATGGGGTCCCAGGAAACCCTTAAGGTTCGAACACTGGGGTGCGCGCAAAGTCTTTCCCTCCAACCGATCTACACTCTAGCTTACTAGGATCTCGCGGACGAACTCGCCGAACTCACAACACAGAAGGACACAAGGTTTGTACTGGTTTGGGCCACCATTGTGGTGTAATACCCTACTCCAGTATGGTGGTGGTGGATTGCCTCTTGGGCTGATGATGAACAATACAAGGGCAGAACGGCCTCCCGAGGTTGAGGCGTTCTTGTGCTCGGTGAGCTTGTGTGTGAGGTGGTCTCTCTTTTGCCCAGCTCTTCTCTCTTATGCCGAGCTCTCCCACTCTTGTGGTGGCTAGTCCTATTTATAGAGGCCCTGGTCCTCTTCCCAAATATTGAGCGGGAAGGGAGCCAACAATGGCAGGCTAATTTGAAGGGGGACAACTAGTACAAGCTATCCTGACAAAAGTAGTCTTCGCCTGCACAAAGTTCTGGTGGTGACGCTGTTCTGGGCTCCACGATGACCTCTGTCTTGCAGTCCTCGGTCTTGGTCTTGTTGCACCGAAATGGCAACCTTTGCCTAAGGCCTTGGTACTCCGCGGCTGCGCTTGCCCCCTTTGCACCAAAGAGGAAACAAGGACGCCATGCGCTCTGGCGCCCGCCTGGTGTCGATCGTCACGGCTCACGTCACGAGAACCTCGTGAGGTTCGCCTTGCCTTGATATCTCTGCTCCTGGTGATCCTGCCTGGCTAGGACACTCTAGAGGAGGCCTTGCATCGTCCGCCTCGCGAGGCTTGGCCCCTCGCGAGGGTCTTAGGCGCTTCGTTGGTGAGGATGGGTCGTACGGCCTGCTGGCTTAGCCACACGGCGGGCCGCAGGCAGGCAAGTCTGGGGACCCCCGTTCCCAGAATGCCGACAGTAGCCCCCGGGCCCAAGGTGCACGCGGGCTTGGCTTTGCGGCGAAGCCAATGGTCAAGCTCGAAGCGCCGCGGGCCCCCAAAGCCTGCGGCCTCGGTTGACGCGTGGCGGTTGATTGGACGTGGGCGTCTCCGCTTCCCCACACTATTTTGGCAACTGCTTGACCTGACAAAAGGTTGGTGCGGGGGGCACTTGCCTTCATTGCTTCTTCCTTGCCTCGCTCTAGATCCCCTTTCTTGCTCTTTGCCGCCGCTACCTACAGATCTGCTCCGGCCTCGTTCTACATCTGCCGCTCATGTCTTCGCGCAAGTTCAAGGCTTCCTCGTCCCCGGCTTGGTACGAGCCCGCTCTTGAGGCGCCCATTGTCACGGAGAAGAGCCTTGCCTCCGTGCGCCTGCTGACGGTGGGAGAGAGCAACAAGTGGGGGAAGACGGAGCTCCGGCTTGCCTCCGACGAGCCGGAGCCTGAGGGGAGCACCTTCTTCCCCTTCTTTTCAAGTGGCGTTGCTGTCGGGTTGGTTCCTCCCTTCTCTGAATTCTTTTATGAAGTCCTCGACCACTATGGGCTGCAAGCGTTGCAGCTCCATCCCAACTCTGTCCTCCTCCTATCCATCTTTGCCTACTACTATGAGGCGTACCTGGGCGTGATGCCATCCGTGGCACTCCTGCACCATTTCTTCTTCCTCCACGTCAGCGAGGGCCACATCTCTGGATGCGCTAACTTCGTCGCGTCCAGCAAGGCCAACTCGATCTTGAGCACCGGGAAGAGGGCCGACAATATTCGATCCGAGTGGGTCATGGTGGACGCCAAGCCCACCCATCCGCGCCTAACGTTGCCGACGGAGGCGCCTCGGCAAGGCAAGGAGTGGCCCAGGGCAGAGCTTATCGACGAGCGGGCGTCGTCAGTGTTGGAGCAGATGATGGCTGACCTGAAGTCGGGCAATGCGAGGGTGGCCAAAATAACGGGAGCGATGCTCCTGAGGGAGTTCTTGACGCTGCGGGTCGCCCCACTCCAGGCGCGCCCGCCCCTTCTAGCAGTTTGAAGGAGGGGAAAACAAGGCCCGCCTGAGGCCGGGGACCCGCCTGACGACGAACTGGACACCGTCCTGCGACTCATAGTTGGAGACAACCAGGAGTACCGCCTAGCGCCTTCATTCCCCTATTCCAACATAGGGACCGGGAGGAATTCGTCGCCTCCAGGCCGACTTTTGATGCGCGCGGGCTGGTGCCGCCGGTGCTTTTGGAAGCTCTTCCGGCGCCAAAGCTGGTGGAGGTGTCTTCTGGCAAGTCCCGTGGAGAGGGGGAGGAGGAGAAGGATTTTGAGGATACCCCGGAAGAGGTGGAGGAGACCTCCCTTCCGAGCAAGGTCGAGATTCTCCACGCCCTTCCTGATGATGCTGAGGCCGACGCCTACCAAGGAGGGAAGGAGCAACCCCTTGTCCCGACGAAGGGAAGACCGTCGCTGGTGGACCGTGGTGCCGCCTCCACTCTAACACCTCCCGGGGCTGGATCCGGTTCTGCCTCCGCACCGCACGGCGCCACTGGAGCCCGGGCGCCTGCTCCTTAGGTCCCGATGCTGTCGGGCCTCAAGCTTCACAAGCGAACGGTGGAGTACCTTGCGGTGGACCGGTAGGTGTTTCGAACTTCGCTTGGTCCGTGCAGGTGCCTGTTTTTTCCTGACGCTCGCCTTTGGTTGATCAGACCGACATCTTCGGCGAAGAAGAGGAAGGATGGTAAGTGATACGTCTCCAACGTATCTATAATTTTTGATTGCTCCATGCTATATTATCTATTGTTTTGGACATTATCGGGCTTTATTATCCACTTTTATATTATTTTTGGGACTAACCTATTAACCGGAGGCCCAGCCCAGAATTGCTGTTTTTGCCTGTTTTAGGGTTTCGAAGAAAAGGAATATCAAACGGAGTCCAAACGGAATGAAACCGTCGGGAACGTGATTTTCTCACCGAACACAACTCAGGAGACTTGGACCCTACGTCAAGCCAATCAACAGGAGGCCACGAGGTAGGGGGGCGCCTGCCCCCCCAGGTGCGCCCTCCACCCTTGTGGGCCCCCTGTTGCTCCACCGACGTACTTATTCCTCCTATATTTACCCACGTACCCTCAAACGATCAGATATGGAGCCAAAACCCTAATTCCACTGCCGTAACTTTCTGTATCCACGAGATCCCATCTCGGGGCCTGTTCCGGAGCTCCGCCGGAGGGGGCATTGATCATGGCGGGCTTCTACATCAACACCATAGCCTCTCCGATGAAGTGTGAGTAGTTTACTTCAGACCTACGGGTCCATAGTTAGTAGCTAGATGGCTTCTTCTGTCTTTTTGGATCTCAATACAATGTTCTCCCCCTCTCTTGTGGAGATCTATTCGATGTAATCTTCTTTTTGCGGTGTGTTTGTTGAGACCGATGAATTGCGGGTTTATGATCAAGTCTATCTATGATTAATATTTGAATCTTCTCTGAATTTTTTTATGTATGATTGGTTATCTTTACAAGTCTCTTCGAATTATCAGTTTGGTTTGGCCTACTAGATTGATCTTTCTTGCAATGGGAGAAGTGCTTAGCTTTGGGTTCAATCTTGCGGTGTCCTTTCCCAGTGACAGTAAGGGCAGCAAGGCACGTATTGTATTGTTGCCATCGAGGATAACAAGATGGGGTTTTCTTCATATTGCATGAGTCTATCCCTCTACATCATGTCTTCTTGCTTAAGGCGTTACTCTATTTTAACTTAATACTCTAGATGCATGCTAGATAGCGGTCGATGAGTGGAGTAATAGTAGTAGATGCATGCATGAGTCGGTCTACTTGTCTCGGACGTGATGCCTATATACATGATCATACCTAGATATTCTCATAACTATGCTCAATTCTGTCAATTGCTCAATAGTAATTTGTTCACCCATCGTAGAATACTTATGCTCTCGAGAGAAGCCACTAGTGAAACCTATGGCCCCGGGGTCTATCTTTATCATATCAATCTCCTACTACTTAGTTATTTACTTTGCTATTTACTTTGCCTTTATTTTACTTTGCATCTTTATCATAAAAATACCAAAAATAGTATCTTATCATATCTATAAGATCTCACTCTCATAAGTGGCCCTATAGGGATTGACAACCCCTATTTGCGTTGGTTGCGAGGATTTATTTGTTTTGTGCAGGTACGAGGGACTTGTGTGTAGCCTCCTACTGGATTGATTCCTTGGTTCTCAAAAACTGAGGGAAATACTTACACTACTTTGCTGCATCATCCCTTCCTCTTCGGGGAAAACCAACGCAGTGCTAAAAGAGGTAGCAAGAAGGATTTCTGGCGCCGTTGCCGGGGAGGTCTATGCAAAAGTCAACATACCAAGTACCCATCACATACCCTTATCTTCCGCATTACATTATTTGCCATTTGCCTCTCGTGTTCCTCTCCCCCAATTCACCCTTGCCATTTTATTCGCCCTCTCTCTCTATCCTCCCTCTCTATTTGCTCTTTTTCCGCTTGCTTTTTGTTTGCTTGTGTGTTAGTTTGCTTGCTTATCGCTATGGCTAGTCCCCTATCTTCTCCGTTGTCTCCCAAGAATGAAATTCTAAATTTTAAGCAAAGGGAGGGTGAAAAATTAAAAGACGCTTGGTATAGAATTTGCAATGCTCAAAATAAATCTGCTAGGAAGCAATCTACTACCATTCTCCTTCGCAATTTTTATGTAGGCATTACTCCTTGGCACCGTTATGTTCTTGATACTATTACCAGAGGGAATTTTGTGGGTAGCCATACTTTTGATTCTTATAATGCTATGTTAGATTTATTTGGCTCCCCCCTCTTTTGGTTAATGGAACTATATTAACTTTGGAGCATGTAATGCAAAGGCTTGAAATTATTGAAAATAAGGTTGCTACCGTAGAGTTAATTGAAAAATTGGATAAAAAGATCCATAGCCGAATCTCTCAATATGGATCTAAAGTAGGAGTTACTTTGAAAGATATTAAAGAAAAGGAACCCATAGTTAATGAGAAAATAAATCACAATTCCGTTAGGATCGATAAACTTGAGAATATTATTACCAATTTGGGAACCACTTTTTCTTCCGTAAAGAATACTCCAAGTTCCTCCACTAAAATTACCAAGCTTATGTATGTTCCTAAAAATAAGGGTGAATCATCTAGTAAGGAAAATGCGGATCTTAAATCTATAAGTGTTCATCCCAATCTTTTTGCTATCATTAAGGAACCATTTGTTACAAATGAATTTTTCGATCTTGTGCCTAAAAGCTTGATAATTAATAAAAAGAAAGAAACTCCTAAATATGGTAGATGCCTCATTGAATAATTGCTTACCAAAGATGGGAATACCTAGATCTATCCATGCTTGTTATGCCTAGCTAGGGGCGTTAAACGATAGCGCTTGTTGGCAGGCAACCCAATTTTATTTTTATTCCATGCTTTTTTATCCTGATTAATAATAAATAAATTATTTAGCCTCTGTTTTAGTTGTGTTTTTTGTGTTTAATTAGTGTTTTTACCAAGTAGAACCATTGGGAAGACTTGGGGAAAGTCTTGTTGAACTTGCTGTAAAAAACAGAAACTTTAGCGCTCACGAGAACTGCTGTAATTTTTATTTGGAAAGTGCTATTTAGTTAATTCTTTTTGTATATGATTAATAGATAAATTACTCGCGTCCAGAAATTTATTTTAGAATTTGTGGGGTTCCATATCTTGAGCTAGCTACAGATTACTACAGACTGTTCTGTTTTTGACAGATTCTGTTTTGCGTGTGTTGTTTGCTTATTTTGATGAATCTATGGCTAGTAAATTAGTGTATGAACCATAGAGAAGTTGGAATACAGTAGGTATAACACCCATATAAATAAATAATGAGTTCATTACAGTACCTTGAAGTAGTCTTTTATTTTCTTTCGCTAACGGAGCTCACGAGTTTTCTACTTTAAGTTTTGTGTTGTGAAGTTTTCAAGTTTTGGGTAAAGATTTGATGAATTATGGAACAAGGAGTGGCAAGAGCCTAAGCTTGGGGATGCCCATGGCACCCCCAAGATAATCTAAGGACACCTAAAAGCCAAAGCTTGGGGATGCCCCGGAAGGCATCCCCTCTTTCGTCTACTTCTATCGGTAACTTTACTTGGAGCTATATTTTTATTTACCACATGATATGTGTTTTTCTTGGAGCGTCTTGTATGATTTGAGTCTTTGCTTATTAGTTTACCACAATCATCTTTTCTGTACACACCTTTTTAGACAGCCATACATCATTTCGAATTTGTTAGAATACTCTATGTGCTTCGCTTATATCTTTTGAGTTATATAATTTTGCTCTAGTGCTTCACTTATATCTTTTAGAGCACGGTGGTGGATTTGTTTTATAGAAACTATTGATCTCTCATGCTTCACTTAGATTATTTTGAGAGTCTTAATAGCATGGTAATTTTCTTAAAATCCTAATATGCTAGGTATTCAAGAATAATAAAATTCTCTTATGAGTGTGTTGAATACTATGAGAAGTTTGATACTTGATAATTGTTTTGAGATATGGAGATGGTGATATTAGAGTCATGCTAGCTGAGTAGTTGTGAATTTGAGAAATACTTGCGTTGAAGTTTGTGATTCTCGTAGCATGCACGTATGGTGAACCGTTATGTGATGAAGTCGGAGCATAATTTATTTATTGATTGTCTTCCTTATGAGTGGCGGTCGGGGATGAGCGATGGTCTTTTCCTACCAATCTATCCCTCTAGGAGCATGCGCGTAATACTTTGCTTCGATAACTTGTAGATTTTTGCAATAAGTATATGAGTTCCTTATGACTAATGCTGAGTCCATGGATTATACGCACTCTCACCCTCCCCCCTTTGCTAGCCTCTCTAATACCACGCACCTTTCGCCGGTATCATACACCCACTATATACCTTCCTCAAAACAGCCACCATACCTACCTATTATGGCATTTCCATAGCCATTCCGAGATATATTGCCATGCAACTTTCCACTGTTCCATTTATGACACACTCCATCATTGTCATATTGCTTAGCATGATCATGTAGTTGACATAGTATTTGTGGCAAAGCCATCGTTCATAATTCTTTCATACTTGTCACTCATGCATCATTGCATATCCCGGTACACCGCCGGAGGCATTCATATAGAGTCATATTTTGTTCTAAGTATCGAGTTGTAATTATTGAGTTGTAAGAAAAATAAAAGTGTGATGATCATCATTATTAGAGCATTGTCCCAAGTGAGGAAAGGATGATGGAGACTATGATTCCCCCACAAGTCAGGATGAGACTCCGGACGAAAAAAAGAAAGAAAAGAGGCCATAAAAAAAGAGAAAAGGCCCAAATAAAAAATAAAAAAATGATGAGAGAAAAAGAGAGAAGGGACAATGTTATTATCCTTTTACCACACTTGTGCTTCAAAGTAGCACCATGATCTTCATAGTAGAGAGTCTCTCATGTTATCACTTTCATATACTAGTGGGAATCCTTCATTATAGAACTTGTGTAACGCCCCGAGACCGTTGCGCCAGGTGTCTTCCGGTGTTTCGTTGTTGTTGCCTTGTCTTTTGCTTGCGTGTTGCATCTTGCCATGTCATCATGTGCATTGCATCATGTCATCGTGCAACCCGTTTTTAAAACTCAACTAAATAAATTGCATGGATCTTTGATCCATTTAAACCGAGGGAATTCACGTGGTGATTTCTCTTTATAACATATCCTCCCAATATTAGGGGGCTATAATAAATATTCCATCCCTTAGAAATTACCGCAACACACTTGCAAAATATTTCCATGCTTTTCTTACTATATTCCTCGTCTCCAAACTTTGCCCTAAATTC
This sequence comes from Triticum aestivum, assembly GCF_018294505.1. Classification (NCBI taxonomy): domain Eukaryota; kingdom Viridiplantae; phylum Streptophyta; class Magnoliopsida; order Poales; family Poaceae; genus Triticum; species Triticum aestivum. The sequence continues at coordinate 461,268,862 of NC_057797.1, forward strand.
TTTCTTCACTTTCCGGAGTTCCACCAAAAACCTCAACATTTTTGGATACTTCTATAACCAAGCCCTAGTTCAAACCCATTTGAATTAAATTCAAATGAGTTTGAATGACATCTTCCAATCTTGCCTCTCCTATTTTTGTGGACCATACACACTTTTACGAGTCCGTGAAAATAATCCCTCTTCTTCTTTTTTCTTCTCTCTATTTTTTCTTTCTTTCTTTCTTGTCTCCCTCTTTTCTTCTAAGGAGTGTAGGTGAGAGAGAGAGCACCAGGCCCAACCGGGGTCGACAGCCCAGCCAGGTCGACCGGCCTCCCAGGCCCATCCTGCCCTGTTAACCCTAGCCTCGACCCACATCTCCCTCGAACCCCTCCTCCTTTTTCCTTCCTCCCAGCGTCGCCAGGAGAGCGCCGCATGCTCGCGCCGTCTGACTCCCATTTCCTTGATCTCCCCTCGAACCCTTTCTCTCGATCCGTGGCCTCCTCCCTTTGCTACCCGGATCCCGCGCCGGCCCCTCCTTCCATCGCGCCTCGACCCGATCCCCTCCTACCGCGAGCACCCGTCTCTGACGCCCGCGCCCGATCTCCCTCCGACAGCCACATCCAGCGTCGGCCCTGCCGTCGAGCGACGCCCGCTCTTCAGTCCGGCGTCCCACGCTGACCCCTTCGCCATCGTCCATCCTGTCACCGGAGCCCGGCGCCTCTACCTCTCCTCTGCTCCCGCCTGCTTCACCTCCCCGTGCTCCAGTTGCACCGGCGTCCGAAGCTCCAAGTCCTCCGCCTCCGTTGTCCGTCCCAAGATCCGGCGAGGTCACGGCCGGACCCAACTCCGGTGCCCCGTCACCATCGGTGCTGACCTCCACCACAGGAGCCGCGTCGTCGCTGCCCTGTTTCTGTGTTGTTCACCAAGTCCCGCAGGAGGTCGCGCGAGCCCGCGTTGACCACGTCGGTGTGGGTCCCTTTCGCCAGCAGCCGCACGTCACACATACCTCAAGTCCCAGCGGCCTCGTTCGCCTTTGCGCTAGCCCTGCTCCAGAACCACCAAGACCGTCCAGGATTCGTCAAGAACCAGTTCGAGTATGACTATCGCCGATACCCCAAGGACACCGAGTACGACTACATAGCATGACGCATCAAGTTTCGGGGCTGTCTACATGGAAGTACCACTATCGTCGCCAAGACCAAGATGGCGCCAAAAGTACCAAGACAAACGGGAACGACTACCGAGGTCCCTCCAAGTTCGACCAAGATTGCCGTGTACAACTACCATCGACTCGGATTACGCCAAGTACACCGTCGGCCTTGGTTTCACCAAGACCACCTCGAGTACGACTACACAACCGGAACACAAGTTCCTTGTACCACTATCGTCACAAGAACCAAGTACGGCAAGTCCGAAGACCCTAGTTGCCCCGTGTAACACAAGCGTCAAGTTCCTCTACCGATGTCGAATGGCTATGAAACGTGTACCACTACCGTCGCCCGAACGTCTATGGAACATGTACCACGACCATCGCTGAAGACCCCGTGGACGTCAAGTTCCGTGTCGTGACCCCGAACATCTACGTACATGAACCACTACTTCCCTCGACGACCCGTGAACGTCTACTTCCCCTACACCGCATCGAACTTGAACCCCTCCGATAACGCACGCTTCAAAGGTATAACGTCGAGACGACCGTCGTGGACAAATGTTGCGTGATGTATGAGTTGCACCCTTTGTCTGCACCATGTCTGTAGTGTCTCTCGCTTCCATGCCATCTACTCATGGGACACCCGGTATCCGGGAGCGCCCCACCATCTTTTACACGCATCCGCACACTTCTCCTTTGCATCGGTATCTCAATCGAGTTACCGGAATCGGAAAGTTGCCGTGGCATCATTTTCGGATTCGCTGCTGTGGCACCCCTTTCATTTCCGCCACAATGACAAATGCTCTCATCACGCTCATGTCAACTTTTACTAAAAAATTGCATAAACTTGAACATGTCATCCGCATCATGTTAACAACTTTAAGATGGTTAAAATTTGTTGTTGCTTTAAAAATTGCTAATGCATATGGGGACTTACCGGGTTTGTTATTTGTTATATCCGGACCCATTTAAATTGTTTAGATGATATAGTTTTGTTATGATTCACCTCTTGCCATGATAATCAACATTTAATATTGTTGAGTACATAAACGGGAGAGTACTAAATAATTGATGTGGTGTTCCATCAATATGCAATGAGTTGCATATTGAGCTCCACTTAATTTGTAGTTTTGTTTGTGCACTTTGCCATGACATGCCTCATTTAAACCGGACATGCATCATACCTGGTTGTGCATCATGCCATGCTTATGTGATGGTTGTTTACTTTGTTGTTTGCTTCTTTCTGGGTTGCTTCTCGCGTTAGCTTTGGTTTCGTTCCGGAGTTGTGAGGATTCGTTTGACTACATCCGTTTGTCTTCTTCATGGACTCATTCTTCTTCCTTGCGGGATTTCAGGCAAGATGACCATACCCTCGAAATCACTTCTATCTTTGCTTGCTAGTTGCTCGCTCTTTTGCTATGCCTATGCTGCGATACCTACCACTTGTTTATCATGCCTCCCATATTGTTGAGCCAAGCCTCTAACCCACCTTGTCCTAGCAAACCGTTGATTGACTATGTTACCGCTTTGCTCAGCCCCTCTTATAGCGTTGTTAGTTGCAGGTGAAGATGAAGTTTGTTCCTTGTTGGAACATGGAGATGTTGTTCCTTGTTGGAACATGTTTACTTGTTGGGATATCACAATATATCTTATTTAATTAATGCATCTATATACTTGGTAAAGGGTGGAAGGCTCGGCCTTATGCCTGGTGTTTTGTTCCACTCTTGCCGCCCTAGTTTCCGTCATATCGGTGTTATGTTCCCGGATTTTGCGTTCCTTACGCGGTTGGGCTATTATGGGAACCCCTTGACAGTTCGCCTTGAATAAAACTCCTCCAGCAATGCCCAACATTGGTTTTACCATTTGCCACCTAGCCTTTTCTTTTCCCTTGGGAGTCGCGCTCCTGAGGGTCATCATTATTTTACCCCCCCCCCCCGGACCAGTGCTCCTCTGTGTGTTGGTCCAACTGAGCGATGTCCGGGGCTACCAGGGGCAACTCTGGGCTGGCCTACCCGACGTCTGGCTCATCTGAGTGTGCCCTGAGAACGAGATATGTGCAAATCCTATCGGGATTTGTCGGCACATTCGGGCGGTGTTGCTGGACTGGTTTTATCTTTGTCGAAGTCGTCTTGTAGAACCGGGATACCGAGTCTGATCGGAATGTCTCGGGAGAAGGTTTATCCTTCGTTGACCGTGAGAGCTTGTGATGGGCTAAGTTGGGACACCCCTGCAGGGATTTGAACTTTCGAAAGCCGTGCCCGCGGTTATGGGCAGATGGGAATTTGTTAATGTCCGGTTGTAGAAAACCTGAAGTTGACCTTAATTAAAATGTATCAACCGCGTGTGTAACCGTGATGGTCTCTTTCCGGTGGAGTCCGAGAAGTGAACAGGGTGTTGGAGTAATGCTTGACGTAGGTTGTTCTAGGATCACTTCTTGATCATAGTTGTTCGACCATGCTTCTGCCTTCTCTTCTCGCTCTCTTTTGCGAATAAGTTAGCCACCATATATGCTAGACGCTTGCTGCAGATCCACCTCATACCTTTACCTTACCCATAAGCTTAAATAGTCTTGATCGCGAGGGTGCGAGATTGCTGAGTCCCCGTGGCTCACAGATACTTCCAAAACCAGTTTGCAGGTGCCGATGTTACCGAGCAGGTGACGCAACCAAGCTCAGGAGGAGCTCGATGAAGATCTTGTCCTTTGTGTTGTTTCGTTCTAGTTGATCGGTAGTGGAGCCCAGTCGGGACGATCGGGGATCTGTGTAGCATTTGGGGTAGTCTTTTTTTATTTTGGTTCCGTAGTCGGACCTTGAGTGTATTTGGATGATGTAATGCCTTATTCATGTAATTGTGTGAAGTGGCGATTGTCAGCCAACTAAGTATCTTTTCCCTTATTATATTACATGGGTTGTTCGCGAAGATTACCTCACTTGCGACATTGCTTTCAATGCGGTTATGCCTCTAAGTCGTGCTTCGACACGTGGGAGGTATAGCCGCATCGAGGGTGTTACAACTTGGCTTGTATATTCCAATGATGGGCTTCCTCAAATTTCCCTAGGTCTTCATGAGCAAGCTAGTTGGATGCACACCCACTTAGTTTCTTTTTGAGCTTTCATATACTTATAGCTCTAGTGCATCCGTTGCATGGCAACCCCTACTCACTCACATTGATATCTATTGGTGGGCATCTCCATAGCCCGTTGATACGCCTAGTTGATGTGAGACTACCTTCTCCCTTTTTGTCTTCTCCACAACCACCATTCTATTCCACCTATAGTGCTATATCCATGGCCCACGCTCATGTATTGCGTGAAGATTGAAAAAGTTTTGAGAATGTCAAAACTATGAAACAATTGCTTGGCTTGTCATCAGGGTTGTGCATGATTTAAATATTTTGTGTGGTGAAGATAGAGCATAGCCAGACTATATGATTTTGTAGGGATAACTTTCTTTAGCCATGTTATTTTGAGAAGACATAATTGCTTTGTTAGTATGCTTGAAGTATTATTATTTTCGATGTCAATGTGAACTTTTGTCTTGAATCTTTCGGATCTCAATATTCATACCACAATTAAGAAGAATTACATTAAAATTACGCCAAGTAGCACTCCGCATCAAAAATTCTGTTTTTATCATTTACCTACTCGAGGACGAGCAGGAATTAAGCTTGGGGATGCTTGATACGTCTCCAACGTATCTATAATTTTTGATTGCTCCATGCTATATTATCTACTATTTGGACATTATCGGGCTTTTTTATCCACTTTTATATTATTTTTGGGACTAACCTATTAACTGGAGGCCCAGCCTAGAATTGTTGTTTTTTTGCCTGTTTTAGGGTTTCGAAGAAAAGGAATATCAAACGGAGTCCAAACGGAATGAAACCTTCGGGAACGTGATTTTCTCACCGAATACAACTCAGGAGACTTGGACCCTACGTCAAGCCAATCAATAGGAGGCCACGAGGTAGGGGGCGCGCCTGCCCCCCTAGGCGCGCCCTCCACCCTCGTGGGCCCCCTGTTGCTCCACCGGCATACTTCTTCCTCCTATATATACCCACGTACCCCCAAACGATCAGATACGGAGCCAAAACCCTAATTCCACCGCCGTAACTTTCTGTATCCACAAGATCCCATCTTGGGGCCTGTTCCGGAGCTCCGCCGGAGGGGGCATCGATCACGGAGGGCTTCTAGATCAACACCATAGCCTCTCCGATGAAGTGTGAGTAGTTTACTTCGGACCTACGGGTCCATAGTTAGTAGCTAGATAGCTTCTTCTCTCTTTTTGGATCTCAATACAATGTTCTCCCCCTCTCTTGTGGAGATCTATTCGATGTAATCTTCTTTTTGCGGTGTGTTTGTTGAGATTGATGAATTGTGGGTTTATGATCAAGTCTATCTATGAATAATATTTGAATCTTCTCTGAATTCTTTTATGTATGATTGGTTATCTTTGCAAGTCTCTTCGAATTATCAGTTTGGTTTGGCCTACTAGATTGATCTTTCTTGCAACGGGAGAAGTGCTTAGCTTTGGGTTCAATCTTGCGGTGTCCTTTCCCAGTGACAGTAAGGGCAGCAAGGCACGTATTGTATTGTTGCCATCGAGGATAACAAGATGGGGTTTTCTTCATATTGCATGAGTCTATCCCTCTACATCATGTCTTCTTGCTTAAGGCGTTAAACTTAATACTCTAGATGCATGCTGGATAGCGGTCGATGAGTGGAGTAATAGTAGTAGATTCAGGCAGGAGTCCGTCTACTTGTCTCGGATGTGATGCCTATATACATGATCATACCTAGATATTCTCATAACTATGCTCAATTCTGTCAATTGCTCAACAGTAATTTGTTCACCCACCGTAGAATACTTATGCTCTCGAGAGAAGCCACTAGTGAAACCTATGGCCCCCGGGTCTATCTTTATCATATCAATCTCCTACTGCTTAGTTATTTTCTTTGCTATTTACTTTGCCTTTATTTTACTTTACATCTTTATCATAAAAATACCAAAAATATTATCTTATCATATCTATCAGATCTCACTCTCATAAGTGGCCCTATAGGGATTGACAACCCCTATTTGCGTTGGTTGCGAGGATTTATTTGTTTTGTGCAGGTTAGAGGGACTTGCGTGTAGCCTCCTACTGGATTGATACCTTGGTTCTCAAAAACTGAGGGAAATACTTATGCTACTTTGCTGCATCATCCCTTCCTCTTCGGGGGAAACCAACGCAGTGCTAAAAGAGGTAGCAGTAAGGCATCTGTGCCTCCCTTCGCTGAGCAAGGAGGCAACATTGCCCGTGCCTCCCCAGCCTGGTCGTCTTCACGGGGCCAAGAGGAGCCCCGTCGCATGGAGTCAGCCCCATGGCCCCGCTAGCTCCGGAGGTGCCGGTACTTGGCACGGCTGATGAGGTCCTAGCTGCTCCAGAGCCTGTGGTCTCCCAAGCCCTGGTGACGGCGCCACTTCCTCCTCCTGCTGCGCCTCCACTCCTTGGTTCCTCTTCTCCTGCTGTCGTCTTGGAGCGTGCCTTTTCAGAGATGACCCAACTGCAGGTGGATCTCCTGAGTGCTGACCCGCGCCTGGTGGCCGGGCGTCTAGAGTTGGCCTCCGGCTGGCTTCATTCTGACCTGGTGGTACGCGCGGTGCTGAGCCAGGCTGTTGCGGCTTCCGAGAGAGAGAAGCAAGGAGCCGTCGGTGCTGCAGCCGATTGTGAGGCGGCGCTGAAAGAAGCCAAGGCCGCCCAAGACCGCTGTCAGGCGCTGGAGGGCGAGTTGCAGAGCCTGCGTGATACGCACGTCGAAGAGGCGCGCTACCGCGAAGCAGAGGAGAAGGAGATGAAGGCCCAGGAGGAAGCCATCAAGAATCGTGATGCTGAGCTGGCGTAGCTGGGGAAGAGGCAGGTTGCCGAGCGCAACCGGTTGGAAGAGCTGGAGCAGAAGATGGGGGCGAAGGATGCTGATCTCAACGCCAAGGCGTGGGTCTTGGCCGAAGACCGTGTGGCCTTCGCCGATCTCGAGAAGAGATCTCGAAAGGCGCTGAAGACGCTCTACGAGCGTGGCTTGGAGAAGCCGCTGGATACCGACAAGAACGGCCCCGCCCAGCTGCTTCCTCTCGTGGTGAAGGCACTTGAGGAGGTCATTGAAGGCCTCGGTCCCATGGCGGAGGCGGAAGCTCGCATTCTGTCTTCAGCCGCTCTTACCCGCGTCCTCAGCCATATGCACCTCCGCGACCCCAGCGCCCAGTTTGACGAGCTGCTGGAGCCTGTGGCTAAAGACCTCTACGAGACCGCCATCGCAGTCGTTCAAGGTCAAGTGGATGCTTTGTTGGGGAAGTTCCATGGCTTTGTCTCCGATCCTTTGTCTGGTGATGCCGCGGATCCTGCGGCTGGTGGCGAAGGTGAAGACACCGTCGCCCACAGGGGAGCTCCTTCCGCAGGCGACAGCGACATCCAGGGGTGACCCACGGCTATTCTCCTTGTTTTATTCCTGTGACATACATCAGGCCTCATGGAGGCGTTTAGACTTTTCATTTGGTATTGTGAGAACAGTATGCTTGTAATATTTGCTTTGAGATTCTGCGATTTCCTTCCTTATTTGCCTTGTTCTACGTCGGCAGAGCCCGGCCCCGCGCATACCTCAACCGCCGTTGGGCCGACCGGAGACTAGGACGGTCCAAGGAGTGAGGGGCTACGTGACCAGTTAGGCTCCTGAGTCGCGATGCTCAGGAGTCCCCCTTGACGTGCGAACAGCATATAGGGAGAGTTCATGAGGATAGATTAATGTTCTACGTCGGCAGGGCCCGGCCCTGTGCATACCTCAACCGCCGTTGGGCCGATTGGAGACCATGACAGACCAAGGAGTGAGGGGCTACGTGACCAGTTAGGCTCCTGAGTCGCGATGCTCACGAGTCCCCCTTGACGTTCAAACAATTTCCATACCTGCCCTCGCCGAGGCCTCGGGAGGGGTGCGCGACGCCCAGGTCCGGGGGACCTGGTTGAGTGGCGTGCGCTTGGGCGTGACCCGAGCGCAGCCCCCGTGCCCACCCCCTCGCGCGACTCTCCCAAGGGGAGGCGTCGTGGTGAGGCTGGGCGTTGAGCTCTGGTCTCCCTGAGGTTGGTACGACCGTGGGGTCGCCCTCGGTTGTTTATCACCAGTGCGGAGCGTAGTGCTTTCACTTGTGCACGGGCATAGCCGCTCCTCAGCAGTGTCGACAGCCAGCACGGAGCATGGAGCTTCCACTTGGGTGTGGGATGGGGGCTCCCCTCGGGGAGGAGCCCCCGGGGCGTGTACAGCCCCGCCCTGACACGTGGCTTGCACGGCAGGGCTGCGAGGTGTATATGGGCACTCATGAGCCAGCGCGGGACTCACGAGGCCCTACCTCAAGGCGGGTTGCGCCTGGTCTTGAGTCTTGGTGACTGTATGTCCCTGAAAGGTGGTTAGATGCAAGCACTCTATGTCCTCAGGTCCCGGCCCTCGAGCGAGCTCAGCCGCCGCTGGTATGCCAGGTCGCGATGCCATGGTCAACGCCAGGGGATGAGGGCTGGAGAGCCAGTAAGAGCTCCTGAGTCGCGATGCTCAGGAGCCCCCCTTTTAGTGTGCAAGCAAATTGCATGGGGTGAACGGACCCATGGCGGGTGGTGATAAAATAGGTGATAGCAGTCGGCAGGTTAAGCACGAAGAGTAGATTGACTTGGATAAATGCAGGAAGATACATGCCACCGAGTCTGACCCGAGCGGCGTGGGGATGATGTAGCCCGAGGGGCGGCCCCAACGAGGTAAGCTAAAAGACATAAGTAAAAGGGATACATGCCATAGGGACGGACCCACACGTCCTAGGAATAGTGCAGCCCAAGGGGCGCTCCCAGCTTAAATGAACTTGGAAGATGTCACCTGGTCTGTAGACGAAGTAGAGCTGGTGCAGCTGAAGCCACGCGTCGAAGAAATGACTCCTCATGAGCCACCAGGACCCTGAACCTCGGGAGGCTCTGGGAGCTCGGGAGGTTCCCTGAAGGACGTTGCCATCTCCTCCCGAACGGCGTGGAACCTGGCCTCCTGAGCCGCCTGGACTTGCCGCACATGGCGCTGATGGGCTAATGCCACGCTCGGCAAGCCGAAGGGCATGCGAATGAAGATGTGTGGTGGGCCCTCACATCGGCCCGTGCGCGATGGCCAGAAAAGTTCCTAAGATGCGGCCCTGTTAAGCCCTGGGATGCCGATGCAGGCGCGTAGCTCAGCACCCTCGCCTGGGTGGTGATCCACACTCTATGAGCGGTTGTCGCCACGCATGGCTCTTGCGTCTTGTAGCTCTTGGGTGGTCTTGGTGATGAACTCCTGGGTGGTGGGCATTCCTTGCCCCATGCTCTCCTGAGGAACACGTGTCGTGAAGCACGCTTCCAAGTGGTGCCCAAGCGCCTCCCTCGTGAGATTGGCAAGGTCTGAGGCCCTCCAGAAGAGAGCCCCCGAGCCTTTCCTGAGGAGGGCGCCGGGTGCGCTTTCCTATAGTGTGGAGGAGGGCACCCCTGGAGTGGGCGCTGATCCTGACGAGGCCCCTGATGCGACGCCATCTTCTTGGGGTCCTGCACGGCGCGTGATGTCTACTACACAACCTTCTTCTTGTAGACATTGTTGGGCCTCCAAGTGCAGAGGTTTGTATGACAGTAGCAAATTTCCCTTAAGTGGGTGACCTAAGGTTTATCAATCCGTAGGAGGCGTAGGATGAAGATGGTCTCTCTCAAACAACCCTGCAACCAAATAACAAAGAGTCTCTTGTGTCCCCAACACACCCAATACAATGGTAAATTGTATAGGTGCACTAGTTCGACGAAGAGATGGTGATACAAGTGGTATATGGATAGTAGATAATAGTTTTTGTAATCTGAAAATATAAAAACAGCAAGGTAACTAATGATAAAAGTGAGCGTAAACGGTATTGCAATGATAGGAAACAAGGCCTAGGGTTCATACTTTCTCTAGTGTAAATTCCCTCAACAATGATAACATAATTGGATCACATAACTATCCCTCAAAATGCAACAAAGAGTCACTCCAAAGTCACTAATAGCGGAGAACGAACGAAGAGATTATGGTAGGGTACGAAACCACCTCAAAGTTATTCTTTCCAATCAATCCGTTGGGATATTCCTATAGGTGTCACAAACAGCCCTAGAGTTCGTACTAGAATAACACCTTAAGACACACATCAACCAAAACCCTAATGTCACCTAGATACTCCAATGTCACCTCAAGTATCCGTGGGTATGATTATACGATATGCATCACACAATCTCAGATTCATCTAGTCAACCAACACAAAGGACCTGAAAGAGTGCCCCAAAGTTTCTACCGGAGAATCACAATGAAAACGTGTGCCAAACCCTATGCATAGGTTCATGGGCGGAACCCGCAAGTTGATCGCCAAAACATACATCAAGTGAATCACGTGATATCCCATTGTCACCACAGATACGCACGGCAAGACATACATCAAGTGTTCTCAAATCTTTAAAGACACAATCCGATAAGATAACTTCAAAGGGAAAACTCAATTCATTAAAAGAGAGCAGAGGGGGAGGAGAAACATAAGATCCAACTATAATAGTAAAGCTCGCGATACATAAAGATCGTATCACCTCAAGAACACGAGAGAGAGAGAGAGAGATAAAACACATAGCTACTGGTACATACCCTCAGCCCCGAGGGAGAACTACTCCCTCCTCATCATGGAGAGCACCGGGATGATGAAGATGGCCACCGGGGAAGGATTGCCCCCTCCGGCAGGGTGCCAGAACGGGTCTAGATTGGTTTTCGGTAGCTACGGAGGCTTCTGGCGGCAGAACTCCCGATCTATTGTCTCTTTTGGAAGTTTTAGGATACGTTGGTATATATGGGTGCAGGAAGCATGTCAGTGGAGCTTTGGGGGGCCCACGAGGCAGGGGGGCACGCCCTAGGGGGGGCGCCCCCACCCTCGTGAGCACCTCCCTTGGGTCTTGACGTGGGGTCCAAGTCCATCCGGTAGCTTTCCTTTCAAAAATAACTTCTCCAGTTGATTTCGTTCCGTTTCGACTCCGTTTGATATTCCTTTTCTTCGGAACACTGAAATAGGCAAAAAACAGCAATTCTGGGATGGGCCTCCGGTTAATAGGTTAGTCCCAAAAATAATGTAAAAGTGGATAATAAAGCCCAATATTGCCCAAAACAGTAGATAACATAGCATGGAGCAATCAAAAATTATAGATACGTTGGAGACGTATCAAGCATCCCCAAGCTTAATTCCTGCTCGTCCTCGAGTAGGTAAATGATAAAAACAGAATTTTTGATGCGGAGTGCTACTTGGCATAATTTCAATGAAATTCTTCTTAATTGTGGTATGAATATTCAGATCCGAAAGGTTCAAGACAAAAGTTCATATTGACATAAAAATGATAATACTTCAAGCATACTAACTAAGCAATTATGTCTTCTCAAAATAACATGGCCAAAGAAAGTTCATCCCTACAAAATCATATGGTTTAGTCATGTTTCATTTTCGTCACACAAGAATGCTATCATCATGCACAACCCCGATGACAAGCCAAGCAATTGCTTCATACTTTAGTAATCTCAAACCTATAAACTTTCACGCAATATATGAGTGTGAGCTATGGACATAACACTATGGGTGGAATAGAATATAATGGAGGGGGGTTATGTGGAGAAGACAAAAAAGGAGAAAGTCTCACATAAACGAGGCTATTCAATGGGATATGGAGATGCCCACCAATTGATGTTAATGCAAGGAGTAGGGATTGCCATGCAACGGATGCACTAGAGCTATAAATGTATGAAAGCTCAACAAAAGAAACTAGTGGGTGTGCATCCAACTTGCTTGCTCACGAAGACCTAGGGCACTTGAGGAGGCCCATTGTTGGAATATACAAGCCAAGTTCTATAATGAAAAATTACCACTAGTATATGGAAGTGATAACATGAGAGACTCTCTACTATGAAGATCATGGTGCTACTTTGAAGCACAAGTGTGGTAAAAGGATAGTAACATTGTCCCTTCTCTCTTTTTCTCTCATTTTTTGGGCCTTCTCTTTTTATGGCCTTTCTCTTTTTTTTATATTCCTCATTTGGGAAAATGCTCTAATAATGATGATCATCACACTTCTATTTATTTACAACTCAATGATTACAACTCGATACTAGAACAAAGATGACTCTATATGAATGCCTCCGGTGGTGTACCGAGATATGCAATGAACCAAGAGTGACATGTATGAAAAATTATGAACAGTGTCTTTTCCACAAATACAATGTCAACTACATGATCATGCTAAGCAATATGACAATGATGAACGTGTCATGATAAACGGAATGGTGGAAAGTTGCATGGCAATATATCTCAGAATGGCTATGGAAATGCCATAATAGGTAGGTATGGTGGCTGTTTTGAGGAAGATATAAGGAGGTTTATGTGTGACAGAGCGTATCATATCACGGGATTTGGATGCACCGGCGAAGTTTGCACCACCTCTCAGTGTGAGAAAGGGCAATGCACGGTACCGAAGAGGCTAACAATGATTTAAGGGTGAGAGTGCGTATAATCCATGGACTCAACATTAGTCATAAAGAACTCACATACTTATTGCAAAAATCTACAAGTCATCAAAAATCTCGGTACTACGCGCATGCTCCTAGGGGGATAGATTGGTAGAAAAAGACCATCGCCCGTCCCCGACCGCCACTCATAAGGAGGACAATCAAATAACACCTCATGTTTCAAATTTGTTGCATAACGTTTACCATAAGTGCATGCTATGGGACTTGCAAAACTCAACACAAGCATTTCTCAAATTCACAACTACTCAACTAGCATGACTTTGATATTATTACCTCCATGTCTCAAAACAATCATCAAGCATCAAACTTCTCTTAGTATTCAAAACACTCATAAGAAAATTTTACTAATCTCGAATACCTAGCATATTAGGATTTTAAGCAAATTAACATGCTATTTAAGACTCTCAAAAATAATCTAAGTGAAGCATGAGAGTTCATCTATTTCTTCAAAATAAAACTACCACCGTGCTCTAAAAGATATAAGTGAAGCACTAGAGCATCGACAAACTACTCCGAAAGATATAAGTGAAGATTAATGAGTAGTTGAATAACTATGCAACTATGTGAAGACTCTCTAACATTTAAGAATTTCAGATCTTGGTATTTTATTCAAACAGCAAGCAAAATTAAAGAAAATAAAATGACGCTCCAAGCAAAACACATATCATGTGGCGAATAAAAATATAGTTCCAAGTAAAGTTACCGATGAATGAAGACGAAAGACGGGATGCCTTCCGGGGCATCCCCAAGCTTAGGCTTTTAGTTGTAATTGAATATTACCTTGGTGTGCCTTGGGAATCCCCAAGCTTAGGCTCTTTCCACTCCTTATTCCATAGTCCATCGAGTCTTTACCCAAAACTTGAAAACTTCACAACACAAAACTTAACAGAAAACTCGTAAGCTCCGTTAGTATAAGAAAGTAAATCACCACTTCAAGGTACTGTAATGAACTCATTCTTTATTTATATTGGTGTTAAACCTACTTTATTCCAACTTCTCTATGGTTTATAAACTATTTTACTAGCCATAGATTCATCAAAATAAGTAAACAACACATGAAAAACAGAATCTGTCAAAAACAGAACAGTCTGTAGTAATCTGAATCAAACGTATACTTACGGAACTCATAAAATTCTCAAATAAATTTCTGGACCTGAGGAATTTATCTATTAATAATATGCAAAAATAATTAACTAAATATCACTTTCCAAATAAAAATGGCAGCAATTCTCGTGAGCGCTAAAGTTTCTGTTTTCTTACAGCATGATCAACAAGACTTTCCCCAAGTCTTCCCAAAGGTTCTACTTGGCACAGACACTAATTAAAAGCATAAAACCACATCTAAATAGAGGCTAGATGAATTATTTATTACTAAACAGGAACAAAAAGTAAGGAACAAAAACAAAGTTGGGTTGCCTCCCAACAAGCGCTATCGTTTAACGCCCCTAGCTAGGCATGATGATTTCAATGATGCTCACATAAGAGATAAGAACTGTAACATAAAGAGAGCATCATGAAGAATATGACTATCACATTTAAGTCTAACCCACTTCCTATGCATAGGGATTTTCTAAGCAAACAACTTATGGGAACAATAATCAACTAGCATAGGAAGGCAAAACAAGCATAACATCAAAACTTTAAGCACATAGAGAGGAAAGTTGATATTATTGCAATTCCTACAAGCATATGTTCCTCCCTCATAATAATGTTCAGTAGAATCATGAATGAATTCGACAATATAACCAGCACCTAATGCATTCTTTCCATGATCTACAAGCATAGAATTTTTATTACTCTCCACATAAGCAAAATTCTTCTTATTCGGAATAGTGGGAGTGTCATAAGAGACTTGAATACTATAAATTGTCTCCACATTAAAAGAGTAATGTTCAGAAAAAGGGTAATCATAATCATGACAAGTTTTATAAATATAATCATCACTACTTTTATAGCATATTTATCATCACAATAATTATCATAAGTAGGAGGCATGCTATCATCATTATAAATTTGCATATCAAAACTTGGGAGATTAGAAATATCATCTTCATTAAGCGTAGCATCCCCAAGCTTGGGACAAACATTAATTGCAGCAAATATATTCTCAAAAACATCATCTTCATCAAACATAGCATCCCCAAGCTTGGGCCTTTTCATATCATAAGCATAATCACTCTCATCATTAATAGTATAGGATAGCACCAATAGTATAGCAATTATCATATTCTTCCAAGCAAGTGCCAAAAAGATTTTCAAGATCATAAGAAGTATGATTATCTTCCACAATTATATTTTCATGAGGCACAACAGTAATAGGAGCAGCACTATTTGGGGGAGATATCTTTTTACCTCTCTTCCTTTTTCTTTTCTTCTTCTTCACCACATCATGTGTGGGTTCAATCCTCTTTTTGGAGCTCCTTATTAATGAGATTGGTTGAATAGGAGGCTCCTCCTCATTACCTGATTCATCATAAGAAATAATAGGAGGACATTGGGAAGTCTCTTCCCTTTCATCAGTATTCTCTTCATCTTCTATTTGTTTTCTTTTCTTTATGTAATTGGCAATATAAGGATTTTCAATGAAATTTACCGCACAATACATATAAATTTCCTCTAGATCAAAGCCAAGCAGTTTATAACGGGCAAATTCTGGAAGATAATTAGTTATACGTTTCATTTCTTCATAACTCATAAGCAAACTAAGTTCATTATGATGTGCAAGGGAAATCAAGTCATCACAATTTTTGGACACGATACGATCATGAAACAATTTGCATTGGGCATTGAAATGATCATGTTCATTGCAAAGCTTACAAGTATGGCCAATATAATTTAAATTTTCAGCACATTCATCTAGCCTTTCTTGCAACAGTTTAGTTTCTAAGTACGTATGCCTCATGCAATATCTATCTTCCCTATTTGGTGTGTACTTACAAACCCAATGCACTCCACAAAAATTGACATGTTTATAGGAGACATTTTCATCATAACTAGTGCAATCATCATTAGTATCATGGATATTCAAAGTATTCGTACTAACAACATTGCAATCATGCTCATCATTCCAAGATTTAGTGCCAAACATTTTATAGACTTCTTCCTCTAGCACTTGAGCACAATTATCCTTTCCATCATACTCACGACAGATACTAAAAAGATGAAGCGTATGAGGCAAACTTAATTCCATTTTTTTGTAATTTTCTTTTATAAACTAAACTAGTGATAAAACAAGAAATTAAAAGACTCGATTGCAAGATCTAAAGATATACCTTCAAGCACTCACCTCCCCGGCAACGGCGCCAGAAATGAGCTTGATGTCTACTACACAACCTTCTTCTTGTAGACATTGTTGGGCCTCCAAGTGCAGAGGTTTGTAGGACAGTAGCAAATTTCCCTCAAGTGGATGACCTAAGGTTTATCAATCCGTAGGAGGCGTAGGATGAAGATGGTCTCTCTCAAACAACCCTGCAACCAAATAACAAAGAGTCTCTTGTGTCCCCAACACACCCAATACAATGGTAAATTGTATAGGTGCACTAGTTCGGCGAAGAGATGGTGATACAAGTGGTATATGGATAGTAGATAATAGTTTTTGTAATGTGAAAATATAAAAACAGCAAGGTAACTAATGATAAAAGTGAGCGTAAACGGTATTGCAATGATAGGAAACAATGCCTAGGGTTCATACTTTCGCTAGTGTAAATTCCCTCAACAATGATATCATAATTAGATCACATAACTATCCCTCAACATGCAACAAAGAGTCACTCCAAAGTCACTAATAGCGGAGAATGAACGAAGAGATTATGATAAGGTACGAAACCACCTCAAAGTTATTCTTTCCAATCAATCCGTTGGCTATTCCTATAGGTGTCACAAACAACCCTAGAGTTCGTACTAGAATAACACCTTAAGACACACATCAACCAAAACCCTAATGTCACCTAGATACTCCAATGTCACCTCAAGTATCCGTGGGTATGATTATACGATATGCATCACACAATCTCAGATTCATCTATTCAACCAACACATAGGACCTCAAAGAGTGCCCCAAAGTTTCTCTGGAGAATCACGACGAAAACGTGTGCCAACCCCTATGCATAGGTTCATGGGCGGAACCCGCAAGTTGATCACCAAAACATACATCAAGTGAATCACGTGATATCCTATTGTCACCACAGATACGCACGGCAAGACATATATCAAGTGTTCTCAAATCTTTAAAGACTCAATCCAATAAGATAACTTCAAAGGGAAAACTCAATTCATTACAAGAGAGTAGTGGGGGAGGAGAAACATAAGATCCAACTATAATAGCAAAGCTCGCGATACATCAAGATCGTATCACCTCAAGAACACGAGAGAGAGAGAGATCAAACACATAGCTACTAGTACATACCCTCAGCCCCGAGGGAGAACTACTCCCTCATCGTCATGGAGAGCACCGGGATGATGAAGATGGCCACCGGAGAAGGATTGCCCCCTCCGGCAGGGTGCCAGAACGGGTCTAGATTGGTTTTCGATGGCTACGAAGGCTTCTGGCGGCTGAACTCCCGATCTATTGTATCTTCTAGAAGTTTTAGGATACGTAGGTATATATGGGTGCAGGAAGCACGTCGGTGGAGCTTCGGGGGCCCCACGAGGCAGGGGGCACGCCCTAGGGGGGGCTCCCCCACCCTCGTGAGCACCTCCCTTGGCTCTTGACGTGGGTTCCAAGTCCATCCGGTAGCTTTCCTTTCAAAAATAACTTCTCCAGTTGATTTCGTTCCGTTTCGACTCCGTTTGATATTCCTTTTCTTCGAAACACTAAAATAGGCAAAAAACAGCAATTCTGGGCTGGGCCTCCGGTTAATAGGTTAGTCCCAAAAATAATATAAAAGTGGATAATAAAGCCCAATATTGCCCAAAACAATAGATAACATAGCATGGAGCAATCAAAAATTATAGATACGTTGGAGACGTATCAGCGCGGTAGCTTCTTCTTGGGGATGGTCTCCGAAGGGCCTTCACTTCTACTGCCAGGGTTGTTGATTGTCGTGGCTTGGAAGGCGCGCTCAAGGGAGCACACTGCATCCCTTTCTTCACATGGAACCGTGATGATGCCCCCGCTTCCTGGCATCTTGAGACGTTGTAGCTGTGGTGGGTGACCGCCATGAACTTGGCCAGGGCTGGATACCCGAGGATGGCATTGTACGGCAGGTGGATGTGCGCAACGTCGAAGTCGATGAGCTCGATGCAGTAATTCTTGCGCTCCCCGAAGGTGACAGGCAGGCGGACCTGCCCTATTGGTGTGGTGGAACCGCCAGTCACTCCTGAGAAAGGCTTGGTTGGCTGGAGCTGCTCATAGGGCACTTGGAGGCTGCCGAATGTGTAGACACATATGACGTTGAGCCCTGCGCCACCGTCAATGAGAGTCTTGGTGACTTGCACGTTGCTGATGATTGGGGAGCAAGCATAGGGAGTGTGCCAGCGGTGGCTACGCACTTGAGCTAGTCAGCCGAGCTGAAGGTGATGGCGCACTGGGACCACCGGAGCGGGTGTGTGGCCTCGAGCTTGGGGAGCGTCACGTTCACCTCGCGAGCAAACTATTTGAAGATGTGCTGGGAGGCTGGGGCCTGAGCGCCGCCCAAGATGCAAGCGGCTGCGCGCGGCTCCTGGAAGCCCCCAGCCCCCTCGTCCTGGTGGTGGTCGTCGTTCCTCCTTGGCAGCGGCAACGGGGGAAGACCAGGGTTGCCTGTAACACCCACGATGCGGCTATATCTCCCACGTGTCGGAGCATGACTTAGAGGCATAACCGCATTGTAGGCAATGTGGCAAGAGGGGTAATCTTTACACATCCCATGTATTGAATAAGAAAGAGATACATAGTTGGCTTGCAATCGCCACTTCACACAATAGCATAAATATATCATTACAATCATCCAGATACAATCAAGGTCCGCCTACGGAACCAAAATAAAGACAACCCCAAATGCAAAATGTTCCCGATCGCCCCAACTAGGCTCCACTACTGATCGTCTGGAAAGGAAACGTAGTATTGTCCTGAGTCCTCATCGAACTCCCACTTGAGCTCAGTCGTATCTCCTGAAACGGTATCATCTGTCCCTGCATCTGGTTTTGGAAGTAATCTGTGAGTCACAGGGACTCAGCAATCTCACACCCTCGTGATCAAGACTATATAATCTTATGGGAAGGTAAAAGGTATGAGGTGGAGCTGCAGCAAGCACTAGCATATATGGTGGCTAACCTACGCAAATGAGAGCAAGAAGAGAAGGCAAAGCACGTTCGAGAATCTATGATCAAGAAGTGATCCTAGAAATAGTTACGTTCAAGCATAACACGAGACCGTGTTCTCTTCCCGGACTCCGCCGAAAAGAGACCATCACGGCTACACACGCTGTTGATCCATTTTAATTAAGTTAAGTTTCAGGTTTTCAACAACCGGACATTAACAAATTCCCATCTGCCCATAACCGCGGGCACGGCTTTCGAAAGTTCAAATCCCTGTAGGGGTGTCCCAACTTAGCCCATCACAAGTGTAATGCCCCGAGACCGTTGTGCCAGGTGTCTTCCAATTATTCACTGTTTTTGCCTTGTCATTCCTCTGTGTGTTGCACCTTGTCATGTCATCATGTGCATTGCATCATCATATTTTTCAAACTTGCGTCCGTTCGGTTTCCCCCAGTTCTGTCCGTTGTTCGTTCTGAGCCCAGACACACTTGCACGCACCCGCGGCACGTCCGAATTATTATTTTATAAGTGGCCGGAAAACTTTCTCAGATTGGGTTGAAAGTTGGCGTGCGGTCTTATTTTAGTGTAGGTAGACCGCTTGTCAAATTTTATCGCGTTCGGAGTCCATTTGATGCCCCAACGGATAACTATAGCAACATTATAGTCGGTCAAAATGTTGGACATTTTCGGTCTCCGGAAACAGTCGTCGGGTCTCTCTCTCTCTCTCTTCTCTTATCTCAGACCAACCCACTCTCCACAGTCCACACTTAACCTCGTTCGCCTAACCCCCTATCTGCACAGTGCGTCGACCCCTCACGTGTGTCCGAAGTTGTCCCAAACCCGACCCGGACAGTCGTCACCGTTGGATCCGGATCAACCCCAAACATCTACAAAACGTCTCTGTTTTGTTAATTGGACTCCCTAACATATTTTTTCCATCCATCCGATTACGATCGGAGGGACGAGATAGCCCCTAACCTATTTCACCTGATGTATATATTTGGTCCAACCCTAAAAATTAGGAGGTCTGTCCCATCCACCCTCCTGCCCGCCGCCACCTACCTACCCTCTCCCTCTCGGGATCCATCCTCTCCTCAATTTCAGCGCCACCCAACCAAATCACGGCCAATCATCGTCCCCGACCACCGAGCTCCACTCGATCCCTCTCCTTCCCGGTACATGGGCATGCCGCCGCCGCTTGTAGCTTCCTTGCGCCCGTGGTCCAGCACGCCCGTGCCCAGGGCCTCCTCTGCCCGAGCATCACCTCTCCTGCAGCCGAACCCCTTCCTCACGCGTTCGTCTCCTCTCGCTGATCCGCCGTCGCGCCCTCTGCCATAGAGCTCGCCTCCATCGTCAGCAGTGGCCCCGAGCCTCGATCTGAGTCGTCGTCGGTGCGCCGCTGCCGGAGCACCAGTAGGCCCTCTCCAGCGCCCCCTCTTCTTTCCTTCGTCTCCCTCGCTGCTCCCTCTGTCTCACCCGTTTCTCTCCCTCTCTCTGTTCTTTGTAACAGCGCCATCACAGGAGGAGCTCCTCTCCTGTGACGTCTTCATCCCCGCCGAGCCTCGCCATGGATGTTGCCGCCCTGGCCTCGGACCTGTCGAGTCCCGCACCCTCAGCTCCGAGCTGACCACCGCCCTGCGCCTCGTCCGCCTCGCCGGGTTCCTCGCCAAGTCCCGCATCAGCCTCTGCTTTGCCCTGCCGCCGCGCCTTCGTTCTGTCTCCTGGTGAAGGAGACGACCAGCAGCCAAGCCGCATCGTGCGACGACCGCCTCGCTGCGTTGACCGCGTCCCGATCCAGCGCCTGGGCTTCTCCAGCCACAGCGCCCCAAGGCCCAAGCCGCTCCCCTCGCCCGGCCTTTAGACCCGATGTGAGCAGCTCCCCGCTGCTGGGCCAGATCTCAGTTTCAGCCCGTTTCGTGTTTTTTTCCCATAGAACGTTTTTCCTAATTATCCAGGGAATTGCAGTTTTGCAGAAAAGCCCTTGTTCTTCATGCATATAATAACTCTCAAATGGTGCATCGGATTAAAATGTTTTATATATGAAAAATGTCTAGAATTTTGTCTAGTTTAATAATATCCAACTTTCATCCATGTTTGAAATGTTTAAAATGTTGTTTGATTAAATTTGCTCCTATGTCATGTTAAAATGCTTTAATTCATAACTAAATAATCGTAGCTCCAAACCTAACAAACTTTATATGTAAATGGGGTAGAAAAATGCCTAGTTTATCATGGTGGCTTTACTTTGCATGTTTAACAACTCTAAAATATGGTTTAGGGCAGAACAGGACCAAACCTAATATATGCATATGAGGAGTTTCCGGATTTGTTGTTTGTTGTTCTGGCCTCATTTAAACTTGCCTAGATAGGTAGTTTTCTTTTGCTCAACCTCTTGCCATGTTTAACAACATTTAATATTGTTGGGTACATAAACGAGATCGAACTAAATAACTTGAATGTGGTGTTTCGTCAATATGCAACGGAGTTGCATGTTGAGCTCCACTTAATTTGTAGGATTGTTTGTGCATTTTGCCATGCCATACTTCATTAAACCGAACATGCATCATACTCAATTGTGCATCATGCCATGTTGAGGTGGTGGTTGTTTACTATGTGGTTTGCTTATTTTCCGGTGTTGCTTCTTCGGGTTAGTTCCGATAACGTCGCGTTTGTGAGGATCCGTTCGACTACGTCCATTTATCTTCTTCATGGTCTCGTTCTTCTTCATTGCGGGATCTCAGGCAAGATGACCATACCCTTGAAATCACTTCTATCTTTGCTTGCTAGTTGCTTGCTCTATTGCTATGCCTATGCTATGATACCTACCACTTGCTTATCATGCCTCCCGTATTGCCATGTCAAACCCCTAACCCACCTTGTCCTAGCAAACCATTGTTTGGCTATCATACCGCTTTGCTCAGCCCCTCTTATAGCGTTGCTAGTTGCAGGTGAAGATTGGAGCTTGTTCCTTGTTGGAACATGGATATTTTTGTTGGGATATCACAATATCTCTTATTCAATTAATGCATCTATATACTTGGTAAAGGGTGGAAGGCTCGGCCTTATTCCTGGTGTTTTGTTCCACTCTTGCCGCCCTAGTTTCCGTCATACCGGTGTTATGTTCCTTGATTTTGCGTTCCTTACATGGTTGGGTTATAATGGGAACCCCTTGACAGTTCGCCTTGAATAAAACTCCTCCAGCAAGGCCCAACCTTGGTTTTACATTTGCACTAACAACCTATCCCCTTCCCTTGGGTCGGCCAACCCAAGGGTCATCTTATTTTAACCCCCCCCGGGCCAGTGCTTGTCTAAGTGTTGGTTCGAAACAGAGCCACTTGCGGCGCCACCTCGGGGAAACTTGAGGGCTAGTTTTAGCTGTACGTAGTGGTCATCCGGTGTTGGCCTGAGAACGAGATATGTGCAGCTCCTATCAGGATGTCGGCGCATCGGGCGGTCTTGCTGGACTTGTTTTACCATTGTCGAGATGTCTTGTAACCTGGATTCCGAGTCTGATCAGGCCATCCTGGGAGAAGGAATATCCTTCGTTGACCGTGAGAGCTTGTGATAGGCTAAGTTGGGACACCCCTGCAGGGTTTTCTACTTTTGAAAGCCGTGCCCGCGGTTATGGGCAGATGGGAATTTGTTAATGTCCGGTTGTAGAAAACCTGAACCTTAACTTAATTAAAATGCATCAACCGTGTGTTTAGCCGTGATGGTCTCTTCTCGGCGGAGTCCGGGAAGTGAACACAGTGTTGGAGTAATGCTTGACGTAGGTTGTTCTAGGATCACTTCTTGATCATAGTTGTTCGACCGTGCCTTTGCCTTCTCTTCTCGCTCTCTTTTGCGTATATGTTAGCCACCAAATATTCTAGTCGCTTGCTACAGCTCCACCTCATACCTTTATCTTACCCATAAGCTTAAATAGTCTTGATCGCGAGGGTGTGAGATTGTTGAGTCCCTGTGACTCATAGATACTTCCAAAACCAGCTTGCAGGTGCCAATGAACCGTGCAGGTGACGCAACCGAGCTCAAGGAGGAGCTCGATGAAGATCGTGTTCGTTATGTTGTTCCGTTTCCAGCTGATCAGTAGTGGAGCCCAGTTGGGACGATCGGGAATCTGTGTAGCATTTGGGGTAGTCTTCTTTTATTTTGCTTCCGTAGTCGGACCTTGATTGTATCTGGATGATGTAATGCTTTATTCATGTATTGTGTGAAGTGGCGATTGTAAGCCAACTATGTATCTCTTTCCCTTATGTAATACATGGGTTGTGTGAAGATTACCTCACTCGCGACATTGCTTTCAATGAGGTTATGCCTCTAAGTTGTGCTTCGACACGTGGGAGATATAGCCGCATCGAGGGCGTTACAAGTTGGTAATCAGAGCCTTCCCCGACTTAGGAGCCCCCTGCTTGATCGAATCGTTGGCGTTGTTGAGTCTAGAAAAATGTTTTGAGTCATTTAGGAATTATATATATATCGGAGAGTAGGATTCTTTTTACTCCTCAGTCCCTTCGTCGCTCTGGTGAGGCATCCTGACGTAGAGTTTTGACTCTTCTCTTCTCAAATTTCACTAAAAAATTTAGGATCACGCGGGTATCTTGGAATCCTTCCGATGGTTTTGTGACGAGAACATTGTTCTTGGTCTCTCCTGACATTTAGGGGTTGTGGCGGTGTCCCGGGGAGTTGAGCTCCGAGGTGTTGTCGTCACAATTTTATCGTTGCAATTCTAGAATACCTGAGTTTCGCCGACATCGAAAATCCCTTTTATGCAGTTGTTGGTGAGATAACCTCGACGCCACCCAGTACTAGGGCGGGAGTTCGGGAGTATTGCCATAACTCGTATAACGGATGCTTTTCTTAGGTTGAGGTAAATGATTTCCGAAGGTTTCTTGGTTATGTGTTGAAGGATGGATACAGCTAGATGTAGGATTTGCTAGTTTTGGGTGAGATATTATGCTTCCCCTGTATCCCCAACACCTGATTGCATAACCGGAAAGTTTCGGGAGTTTATAAGTGGGAATTCAAGTAGCTCTTAGGAGATCTTTCCGACAGATGTATGATATGAAATTGGGGTTCGACGTCTAGTGGTCCGCCTATCCACGGTTGGTTTTACAGTGGTCTCGTTGTGTCTTAAAGAGTCCTTGGCTTTGCTGACTCGGGGACGCTTCGTATGTCATGTGCACTGCCTTGTTCATGATGGTGTTGTACGATCGAGCCCGTGTAGGCCCCACTACGAAAACTTTGGACGAAATCTCTATCATATGTTTGTTCCGGCTTATTCTGCAAGCCAATCCTTTGTTTTTGTTTTCAATTGTGGTATTTGAGTTGCTTCAATGTCAAGAGTTGATGTCATACCTTTCCTAAGCAGTGTTCTCATATATCTATGTGAATGCTAATCCTTCTTGATCATCGAGATTGTCATCTAAATTCCTTCTCTACCGGCGTCTTTCTCTTCAAGTGGATCCGTTCATTTCAACATCCACAATATCAACTCAAAGTCTTCTCAACGTTGTTTGTTTCATCCGTCCTTAGTTGTCTTCGTTTTCCCGCCCTCCCACCCTTTTTCTTCAAGGACTCGTATATCTTTTCAAGTATCCATTTTATTCATGTGAATTTTCTCCATTCCTTTCTTTCAATGTTCTTACCCGGTGATTCTCATGATGATACTAACGGAGCCTCAAGTTCATCATTCTTCATTCTTTTTCTTCTCCGGTGGTTTCAAGTCAAGCTTTGTTGATCATATCTTTTCCTCGTTTCAATGCTTTCTCATGCCAGTGCAA
Organism: Triticum aestivum; assembly: GCF_018294505.1. Classification (NCBI taxonomy): domain Eukaryota; kingdom Viridiplantae; phylum Streptophyta; class Magnoliopsida; order Poales; family Poaceae; genus Triticum; species Triticum aestivum. The sequence goes on from NC_057797.1 coordinate 461,293,608, forward strand.
TTCTTAATCATCCACTTCTCGCTGTTCAATTGTTCCGGAGTGCTCAAGATATCTCGAAGATTCGTGTTTCCACTCTTAATCCGTTCAAGCTATTTTGAGGATGTTATCTCATTCAAGTCATTTAATTCAACTGGTGCGATCTCTCTTTTCAAGTATTTGTTCAACGGTGTATCTTTTGAGTGGGCCCTAACCCACAGGTCTTTTTCCAGGATCTTACCTGACTCTTCTTATTTTACCGGAGCTTTTCTCAAATTCTTTTCGAAGTTTGACGTAAGAATGAATTATCATCAGTCTTATGTATTTTCTCCAAGACCTGTCAAATTCTTTTCACCGTTGGCTCAACCTTTCTATTCGTCATCCCGGAGTATCTCAACTGTTCATGGTTCTCTTTGTCATTCTCTACATTTGAAGACCGAAGAAGAGTTTTTCCTCCATATCTTATCCGTTCTCCCAGAAATTCATGGTGCTAGCTTGTTGCCATCCTCTCATAATTGTTTCCAGTTGTGAGAATTATTTTCACCCATCAGGAGCAATTCAGGAGTCTTTCAGTTTGATTCTCCGGAGGCTATCATTTCGGATTTATTCATTCTCAGCTTTCAGCTCTCTTTCTCTAAATTTTATCGGTGCTTCATTCAAGTATTCTATAATCAGTTCGTGACCTCTTCGTTCTCATGTATCTAAATCCTAGCAAGCATCTTCGTTCATTTGCTAATTCTTCCCAGTGTTTCTTTATCTTTTCTTCGTCTATTTTCAATTCTTACGGTGGTTTCTTCCAAGATTCTTCTTCCTTCATTGATTATATCAATGCATTCGGGCTTTCCAAATTCTACCGGTGGTTCATTCAAGAGTTCTCTTCCTTAGTTATCATATCAATTTATTCTTTGTTTCAATTCTTACGGTGGTTCGTTGAAAATTTTCCCAAGTTTGCGCTATATCTATCTTAATCCTTTCTACGAGAATAAGTGGTATGCCAAATCCATTGTTTTGTCATCAATCTAAATTGGTGAAGGCTACGCATAACATAATTCTTATTCTTGATTCACCCAAATGATTAATTCTTTATTCCAGAGGCTCATCAAATTCTCGGTTTCACTAGATTCATCTTTTCTTTTCCCGAAGTTCCCAGGTCTCTCAATTTTCTCGTCTTGAAGATCCATCTAATCATTGCAAGTCTTCACCTTGTGTTTTCAACTTTTCTTTCCTCTCGTTTGATCATTCTTTTACTACTGGAGTTCTTCATGAAGGTTTTACATGATGGTTCACCAATGATTTAATTCCTTCTCGAAGTGATCATCAAGATTCTTTTCAGAGGAGCTCAAGCATTCTTCATCTTGCAATCCGGAGTGCAATTCTTTCTTCCGTATCATTGGAGGTGGTATTATGTCATTCTTGATAATTTGAGTTCATGTTTCATGATTCACATGTGGTTAAGAATGAGGTATTTTAAATCCATCAATCTCTTCTTTGGAGTTATCTTGGGTTATATTTCACCTAAAGCCTTCCCTAAGGATTGTTGCTAATTCTGGTGCTTATAAATGATCCAAGTTCTTCATTTATCCTCCCGGTGAAATAAGTTCTCGTCTCCTTGTTGATATCAATCAAATCTTTTCTGTGGGTGGCAAGTTGTCACCTCATAATGTGGAGATGCCTTCTATAAGCACATATCAAGCTTATCCTTTTCGTTGTTGGTTTTCCAACTACTCCGTTCGACCCTTCTCCTAAGTATGCCTTTTCAAGCTCTTTTGTGACAGAAGTTGGCATTTTCTTCTCCATTCTCCTATTTCAATTATCTATCTTCTATTCGTTCGTTCCGGAGGCATTGTGATGTTGTTCTTTTCACCCATCATTTCGTTTTGTCAAAGATCATGTTCTTTTCATGCCTCTCCATTTAACTGGAGTGTTGTGCCCTTTTGCTCAAGTTCTTTTCACCTTATCAAGTCTTGCATCTCTTTTCAATCGGAGTGCTGTCCGAATTTGTTCTTCCTTGTTCCTCTTTCCTAACGGAGTGCTTTCAACTTTGTTCATTTTCGTTGTATTCTTTCTTTCAAATTTGCTCAGCCTTGCAAGGTTCTTTGGTTTCACTTGTTTGTCAAAGAAGCAACTTAGTTTTACCTCTTCTCTTCCTCTTCCGTTGTTCCCTCCGGTGCCATTCTAGATCTCGGGACGAGATCCTCTCGTAGTGGTGGAGTGTTGTAACGCCCCGAGACCGTTGTGCCAGGTGTCTTCCAATTATTCGCTGTTGTTGCCTTGTCATTCGTCTGCGTGTTGCATCTTGTCATGTCATCATGTGCATTGCATCATCATATTTTTCAAACTTGCATCCGTTCCGTTTCCCCCAGTTCCGTCCGTTGTCCGTTCTGAGCCCAGACACACTTGCACGCGCCCGCGGCACGTCCGAAATATTATTTTATAAGTGGCCGGAAAACATTCTCATATTGGGTTGAAAGTTGGTGTGCGGTCTTATTTTAGTGTAGGTAGACCGCCTGTCAAATTTCATCGCGTTCGGAGTCCATTTGATGCCCCAACGGATAACTATAGCGACATTATAGTTGGTCAAAACGTCGGACGTTTTCGGTCTCCGGAAACAGTCGCCGGGTCTCTCTCTCTTCTCTTATCTCAGACCCAACCGCTCTCCACAGTCCACACTTAACCTCGTTCGCCTAACCCCCTATCTGCATAGTGTGTCGACCCCTCGCGTGTGTCCGAAGCTGTCCCGAACCCGACCCGGACAGTCGTCACCGTTGGATCCGGATCAACCCCAAACATCTACAAAATGTCTCCATTTTGTTAATTGGACTTCCTAACATATTTTTTTCCGTCTGTCCAATTACGATCGGAGAGACGAGATAGCCCCTAACCTTTTTCACCTGATGTATATATTTGGTCCAACCCTAAAAATTACGAGGTCCGTCCCATCCACCCTCCTGCCCGCTGCCACCTACCTACCCTCTCCCTCTCGGGATCCATCCTCTCCTCAATTTCAGCGCCACCCAACCAAATCACGGCCAATCATCGTCCCCGACCACCAAGCTCCACTCGATCCCTCTCCTTCCTGGTACATGGGCATGCCGCCGCCGCCTGTAGCTTCCTTGCGCCCGTGGTTCAACGCGCCCGTGCCTAGGGCCTCCTATGCCCGAGCATCACCTCTCCTGCAGCCCAGTGGCGGAGCTTGAGTAGAAATCATGGAGGGGCCATGGGGTGGAGGGGGGCAAACATGATTATTTTCAGCTGATTTTTAGTGAAAAATAGATTTAACACAAAAGAATATATACATGCATTCTTGTGAGCTGGGGGGGCCATGGCCCAGGTTGGCCCCCACAAAACTCCGCCACTGCTGCAGCCGAACCCCTTCCTCGCGCGTTCATCTCCTCTCGCTGATCCGCCGTCGCGCCCTCTGCCATAGAGCTCGCCTCCATCGTCAGAAGCGGCCCCGAGCCTCGATCTGAGTCATCGTCGGCGTGCCACTGCCGGAGCACCAACAGGCCCTGTCCAGCGCCCCTGCTTCTTTCCTTCGTCTCCCTCGCTGCTCCCTCTGTCTCACCCGTTTCTCTCCCTCTCTCTGTTCTTTGTAACAGCGCCATCGCAGGAGGAGCTCCTCTCCTGCGACGTCTTCATCCTCGCCGAGCCTCGCCATGGATGTTGCCGCCCTGGCCTTGGACCTGCCGAGTCCCGCACCCTCAGCTCCGAGCCGACCGCCGCCCTGCGCCTCGTCCGCCTCGCCGGGTTCCTCGCCAAGTCCCGCATCAGCCTCTGCTTTGCCCTGCCGCCGCTCCTTCGTTCTGTCTCCTGGTGAAGGAGACGACCAGCAGCCAAGCCGCATCGTGCGACGACCGCCTCGCTGCGTTGACCGCGTCCCGATCCAGCGCATGGGCTTCTCCAGCCACAGCGCCCCAAGGCCCAAGCCGCTCCCCTCGCCCGGCCTTTAGACCCGATGTGAGCAGCTCCCCGCTGCTGGGCCAGATCTCAGTTTCAGCCCGTTTCGTGTTTTTTTCCCATAGAACGTTTTTCCTAATTATCCAGGGAATTGCAGTTTTGCAGAAAAGCCCTTGTTCTTCATGCATATAATAACTCTCAAATGGTGCATCGGATTAAAATGTTTTATATATGAAAAATGTCTAGAATTTTGTCTAGTTTAATAATATCCAACTTTCATCCATGTTTGAAATGTTTAAAATGTTGTTTGATTAAATTTGCTCCTATGTCATGTTAAAATGCTTTAATTCATAACTAAATAATCGTAGCTCCAAACCTAACAAACTTTATATGTAAATGGGGTAGAAAAATGCCTAGTTTATCATGGTGGCTTTACTTTGCATGTTTAACAACTCTAAAATATGGTTTAGGGCAGAACAGGACCAAACCTAATATATGCATATGAGGAGTTTCCGGATTTGTTGTTTGTTGTTCTGGCCTCATTTAAACTTGCCTAGATAGGTAGTTTTCTTTTGCTCAACCTCTTGCCATGTTTAACAACATTTAATATTGTTGGGTACATAAACGAGATCGAACTAAATAACTTGAATGTGGTGTTTCGTCAATATGCAACGGAGTTGCATGTTGAGCTCCACTTAATTTGTAGGATTGTTTGTGCATTTTGCCATGCCATGCTTCATTAAACCGGACATGCATCATACTCGATTGTGCATCATGCCATGTTGATGTGGTGGTTGTTTACTATGTGGTTTGCTTATTTTCCGGTGTTGCTTCTTCGGGTTAGTTCCGATAACGTCGCGTTTGTGAGGATCCGTTCGACTACGTCTGTTTGTCTTCTTCATGGACACGTTCTTCTTCCTTGCGGGATCTCAGGCAAGATGACCATACCCTCGAAATCACTTCTATCTTTGCTTGCTAGTTTCTCGCTCTATTGCTATGCCTATGATACGATACCTACCACTTGCTTATCATGCCTCCCATATTGCCATGTCAAACCTCTAACCCACCTTGTCCTAGCAAACCGTTGTTTGGCTATGATACCACTTTGCTCAACCCCTCTTATAGCGTTGCTAGTTGCAGGTGAAGATTGGAGCTTGTTTCTTGTTGGAACATGGATATTTTTGTTGGGATATCACAATATCTCTTATTTAATTAATGCATCTATATACTTGGTAAAGGGTGGAAGGCTCGGCCTTATGCGTGGTGTTTTGTTCCACTCTTGCCGCCCTAGTTTCCATCATACCGGTGTTATGTTCCTTGATTTTGCGTTCCTTACACGGTTGGGTTATAATGGGAACCCCTTGACAGTTTGCCTTGAATAAAACTCCTCCGGCAAGGCCCAACCTTGGTTTTACATTTGCACTAACAACCAATCCCCTTCCCTTGGGTCGGCCAACCCAAGGGTCATCTTATGTTAACCCCCCCCACCCAGGCCAGTGCTTGTCTAAGTGTTGGTCCAAAACGGAGCCACTTATGGCGCCACCTCGGGGAAACTTGAGGGCTGGTTTTAGCTGTACTTAGTGTTCATCAGTGTTGCCCTGAGAATGAGATATGTGCAGCTCCTATCAGGATGTCGGCGCATCGGGCGGTCTTGCTGGACTTGTTTTACCATTGTCGAGATGTCTTGTAACCTGGATTCCGAGTCTGATCGGGCCGTCCTGGGAGAAGGAATATCCTTCGTTGACCGTGAGAGCTTGTGATGGGCTAAGTTGGGATACCCCTGCAGGGTTTTGAACTTTCGAAAGCCGTGCCCACGGTTATGGGCAGATAGGATTTGTTAATGTCCGGTTGTAGAAAACCTGAACCTTAACTTAATTAAAATGCATCAACCGCGTGTGTAGCCGTGATGGTCTCTTCTCGGCGGAGTCCGGGAAGTGAACACGGTGTTGGAGTAATGCTTGACGTAGGTTGTTCTAGGATCACTTCTTGATTATAGTTGTTCGACAGTTCCTTTGCCTTCTTTTCTCGCTCTCTTTTGCGTATATGTTAGCCACCGAATATGCTAGTCACTTGCTGCAGCTCCACCTCATACCTTTATCTTACCCATAAGCTTAAATAGTCTTGATCGCGAGGGTGTGAGATTGCTGAGTCCCCGTGACTGATAGATACTTCCAAAACCAACTTGCAGGTGCCAATGAACCGTGTAGGTGATGCAACCGAGCTCAAGGAGGAGCTCGATGAAGATCGTGTTTGTTATGTTGTTCCGTTTCCAGTTGATCAGTAGTGGAGCCCAGTTGGGATGATCGGGGATCTGTGTAGCATTTGGGGTAGTCTTCTTTTATTTTGGTTCCGTAGTCGGACCTTGATTGTATCTGGATGATGTAATGCTTTATTCATGTATTGTGTGAAGTGGCGATTGTAAGCCAACTATGTATCTCTTTCCCTTATGTAATACATGGGTTGTGTGAAGATTACCACACTTGCGACATTGCTTTCAATGTGGTTATGCCTCTAAGTCATGCTTCGACACGTGGGAGATATAGCCGCATCGAGGGCGTTACAACAAGCTCTCACGGTCAACGAAGGATATTCCTTCTCCCAGGACGGCCCGATCAGACTCGGAATCCTGGTTACAAGACATCTCGACAATGGTAAAACTAAACCAGCAAAGCCACCCGAATGTGCCTACAAATCCCGATAGGAGCTGCACATATCTCGTTCTCAGGACACACCGGATGGGCAAGACGTCGGGTTGGCATAGACCCTGGTTTCCCAAGGGGCACCGGGCATTGCCCAGTTTGGACCAACACTTAGAGAAGCACTGGCCCGGGGGGGGGGGGGGTTAAAATAAAGATGACCCTTGAGTCCGCGAAACCCAAGGGAAAAAGGCTAGGTGGCAAATGGTAAAACCAACATTGGGCCTTGCTGGAGGAGTTTTATTCAAGGCGAACTTTCAAGGGGTTCCCATTATAACCCAACCGTGTAAGGAACGCAAAATCAAGGAACATAACACCGGTATGACGGAAACTAGGGCGGCAAGAGTGGAACAAAACACCAGGCATAAGATCGAGCCTTCCACCCTTTACCAAGTATATAGATGCATTAAAGTAGACAAGATATAATAGTGATATCCCAACAATAAACATGTTCCAACAATGAACAAACTCCAATCTTCACCGGCAACTAGCAACGCTATAAGAGAGGCTGAGCAAACCAGTAACATAGCCAAACAACAGTTTGCTAGGACAAGGTGGGTTAGAGGTTTGACATGGCAATATGGGAGGCATGATAAGCAAGTGGTAGGTATCGTAGCATAGGCATAGCAGTGGAGCGAGCATCTAGCAAGCAAAGATAGAAGTGATTTCGAGGGTATGGTCATCTTGCATGCAAAGTTTTCCGAGTTGACGTAAGATTGATCCTCGTAAGCGTACTCAACGGGTTCCACGATCACGTACTCATCTCCCGGCTCTACCCAAAGCAAGAACACAAGCAAAGGGATACACAATCAACCATGGTGCAATGCGCAAGCAACATGATGCAAAATATGGCATGATATGCGGGATATGATATGCAATGCATATGCATGCTTCGGAAAGGAAAGATTGAACCAGGCCTCAACTTGGAAAACCAAGAGTGCCGCTGGAAAGATGAGTTTATTTTGGTCGAAATCGATATAAAGATCACAAGAATCGGATGCACGGTTTGCAAATGGCAAGCAAAACAATAATGGCACAAAGCTGCGATTAACAGCACGAGGCCATCTAAATGCATCAAGAAAAATAAGCTACTGCACTCTAACATAGCAACAAAGCACATGGCAGTGATCCACTCAAGATGCTTGACAAAAGATGAACACTGAGCTACGGCTAAATCACACAATAACAGGTTCAAACAAGCATGGCAAAAGTGCAAAAGATATCAGGTTCACAGACTTAGTGAAAATAACATGGCAGGATTTAACATCAGGAAGCAATGTTTAGAGCAAGATAACAACATGCTACAGGAACATATCATGGCAAAGCAAGGCATGGCATGAACCTACACAAGGCATATAACAAAAGTCCCTTACTAACCATAAGCCAAAAGGGATCAGAAAATACAATGGCAACCATGTGAACATAGCAAGTTTCGTTAACAGATTCAGACTTAGCAGAAAACTGGACAAGGCAAAAACAGCTCATGTTGGCATGTTAACAAGCTTGTTTAACTCACTACATAGCATATCATGGCATGCAATAAATCTAGCATGGAGTAGGCATGGAAATGAAGCTATCCATGTGCAAAACAACCACATAGCACAATTGCATAAATATACACACAAAATACAAAACAGCAACATGATGTGAAATGACATGTTCATGAACTAGCTCAAATGCAGAAACTACCGCCACCACTGGAATGGTGGGATTTTTCTACCCCCAAAACACATATAATATGTTGGGGTTGCTGTAGAAAAGTCATCACAAGTGCAATAAGTTAAAAACTGCCTTAAATGGATAGATTCCATATGGTAGAAAAGGAATATTCGCTAGAAAAAAATAAACATAAAAGAAAAGAAGATAGTGGAGAGGGGATGACAGGTGGGGTCCTGGAGTCAGAGGCTATGACAGGTGGGGCCACCCTGTCATACACACACATGCTGCAAAAGAAAAAAAAGGGTGTTCTACTCGTGCCCGCGGGGGATCGAACCCGGGTCGCCCCGGTGCGGGCGAGAGAGGCCAACCGCTGGGGTACGACAAGGCGACTAACAGAACAGGGGCTCCTCCCCATAAGAGTTGGCCCAGGGCGTGCTCCACTACTCAGGCAGAGATGACGACGACGGCGCCGGCGAGGGCAGCCATGGCGATAGTGGGCCTGAGAGAGACGCGGCGGCCAAGCGAAATTGGCAGGGGAGCGCCGGAGACAGGGAGCTGGGGCGCTCGGGCACGAGCAAGGCCCTGCTCGGGCCATAGTGTCCGCGGTGAGCGATGACACCATCTACTGCGACGCGAGGCAAGGCCGGGCCCGTGTGGGGGCGAGCATGCACGCGTGCGGGGTGAGGCCAGCGGAGGGGCGCGCTAGGCGCGGACCGGAGCGCGGAGACGCTGCTGCACCTACGTGTGCAACAGATAACTATAGGCTTCGCCGGATCACCGGGAGCACGGCAAAGGCATGAATCGAACGAACCCTAGGGGTTCCTAAACGCGAAAGAGATGGATGGGAGAGGGAGGTGCATTACCCAGCTCACCCAAAGACACGACGGGTTTGACGGAGACGAGCCAAGGGCGACGAAGTGGAGCTCTGAACCTTGGCACGGTCCTGACCGAGAGGAAGATGGAAGCAGAGGACGTCGAGGAACTTGTCGTCCGGGGCACCGTAGTCGACGTCGTGGATGAAGACGACGACGAGGAAGAATAAGAACACGATCTCCGGGGTGGAGGTGGCCGGAGAGCACGCCGGCGACGAGGTCGCGCTCTCAGGTGCACTCTGGATGGAGTTGTAGCGGTGGATCTGGTGGTTCTTCGCACCTGGCAGCGGCGGTGAGAGGAAGAGGTAAACCCTAGGGGGTGCATGGACCAGAGAGGGGTTAAAAGGAGGCCAGGGCGACAGGTGTAGCACTGCGTCGACGCGGCCGTGGCCATGTGCGAACCCGGCACGAGCTTGACGAAAAGGTGAGGGGCGGGTGAGTTGTAGCCAGAGGCTGGCTAGTGGGGTCGCGAGGGACACGTGGGCATACGGGATCCTGGCTAGCCGGGCGGCTGGGTGAGAAGCGGCGTGCGCGCATGCGGGAGCAGGTGAGCGCGACCGCGGCCTGGCTGGCTGCGCTGATTGGGCTGGCGGGTTGGAGGGAAAAAGGCCTAGGTAAGTTTCCTCACTTATCTTTCTGTTTAATAAATAAATAGTCCCCAAAGGAAAAGTCCAGGAGGTTTCGGGAAGAATATGAAAGAAGTAGAGATATACTTGGACTCCTGGAATTATGGGTCATTTGATTAAATTGCTTTGGGGATTTTCAAAGGAAGAAAATGAAATCAAGTTTGAATTAAATTCAAACTTGAGTCAATTTTTAACCCAACCAAAACATATTCAAGAGAGCTGAAAATTGGTATAGAGGATGTAGGCAAGGTCTAATATTTGTAGGAAAAAAGTTGAACATTAAAGGAGTAGTGCAATATGGGACTTGCAAAAGAATGGAAGAAAGGGGTAGGAAGGAGAAGTGATGGTGCAAGGATCACCCATGGAGCATGCAACAATATACCATGCATGAACATCATGGAAATGCAAGTTGACATAAGCACAACACAACATTGATATGCACATGATGCAATCATATGAAATGCATGACATGACCAAAAAGCAAAATGAAGACAAAACCCAACCACGAGGGAAATCATAACTTAGAGCCGAAAATGGCAAGAGTTGGAATACAAATATGGTAAGTAACATCCGGGGTGTTACAACACTCCACCACTACGAAAGGATCTCGTCCCGAGATCTAGGACTGGAAAAACTCTGGATATTTGGAACGGAGGTGGTCCTCGCGTTCCCAGGTGGCTTCACGGTCGGAATGATGTGACCACTTCAGTTTCAGGAATTTGATAGACTTGTTACGAGTCTTGCGGTCAGTTTTTTCAAGAATAGCAACGGGATGCTCATGATAAGACAGGTCTTCTTGGAGATCAATCTCTTCGAAGTTGATGGTGCAGTCGGGAGTCTTGAAACACTTGTGAAGCTGAGACACATGAAACACGTCGTGCACATTTGCAAAGTTGGATGGAAGCTCGAGTTGATAGGCGAGATCGCCTCTTTTGCCAATGATCTTGAAAGGACCCACATATCTAGGGGCAAGCTTCCCTTTGATAACGAAGCGACGAGTACCTTTCATTGGAGATACGCGGAGGTAGACATGGTCTCCGATCTCGAAAGCCAAGTCATGATGCTTGCTATCATAGTAACTCTTTTGGCACGATTGCGCGGCTTTGAGATTTTCACGAATGACTTTGCACATTTCTTCAGCCTCTGTGATCAAGTCATTGCCACGAAGTTGGCGTTCACCAGTCTCTAACCAGTTAAGAGGAGTACGACACTTTCTGCCATAGAGAATCTCGAATGGGGCCTTGCCTGAACTCGCTTGGAAGGTGTTGTTGTAGGAGAACTCGGCATATGGAAGACAATCTTCTCACTTCATACCGAAAGAAATGACACATGCCCTGAGCATACCTTCAAGAATTTGATTAACTCACTCGACTTGACCACTGGTTTGAGGATGAAAAGCTGTGCTGAAGCGAATGTTGGTGCCCATGGCCTTCTGAAAAGAATCCTAGAACTTAGAAGTGAAGATGCTACCACGATCTGAAGATATCAACTACGGAATGCCATGCAGAGAGACATTCCTGGAGGTATATAGCCCTGCCAACTAAGCTGGTGTGATAGATTCTTTGATAGGAAGAAAATGAGCCACTTTAGTGAGCTTGTCGATGGCAATGAAGATAGCATCATTGCCATGCTTGGACTTGGGAAATCCAGTCACGAAGTCCATCCCAATATGGTCAAACTTCCATTCTGGAATGGCAAGAGGTTGGAGGAGACCAGCCGGCCGTTGGTGATCTGCTTTCACTCTTCTGCAGATATCACATTCATTCACGAACTGATCAATCTCGCGCTTTATTCGAGTCCACCAATACGACTGCTTGAGGTCATGGTACATCTTTGTGCTTCCAGGATGAATAGAGAGGAGTGAATTGTGAGCCTCGTTCATAATGACTTTACGAAGGTCACCCTTAGGAACAACAATTCGATCCTCGAAGAATAGAGTATCCTTGTCATCAAGACGATAGCACTTATACTTGGGTTGGCTCTTGGCAATCCCAATCTTCACCTTCTTCACCATAGCATCAAGAAGTTGAGACTCGCGAATTTGATCTTCCAAAGTAGAAGAGACTTGGAGGTTGGCAAGGAATCCTTGAGGAACAACTTGGAGATTAAGTTTGTGAAAATCTTCACAAAGCTCTGGTTGGTAGGGCTTGAGAATCAAACTGTTGTAGTAAGCCTTCCTGCTCAATGCGTCAGCAATTACATTGGCCTTTCCAGGAGTGTATTCGATACTCAGATTATACTCTTGAATCATTTTGACCCAACGAGTCTGCCTGAGGTTGAGGTTGGGCTGAGTGAAGATGTACTTGAGACTCTTATGATCCGTGAAGATGTCCACTTTTCTTCCCAACAAGAGATGTCTCCATGTCAAAAGAGCATGGACAACTGCCGCCAACTCGAGGTCATGAGTGGGGTAGTTCTTTTCGTTGGGCTTCAACTGGCAAGAGGTATAGGCCACAACTTTCTTCTCTTGCATTATCACTGCACCGAGACCTTGAAGGGAAGCATCACAGAAAACCTTGAATGGTTTGGATTCATCAGGAGGAGTCAGAACTGGAGCAGTGACTAACTTCTCTTTGAGGGTATTGAAAGCGATGTCACACTCAAGCGACCAGACATACATCACATGCTTCTGGAGGAGGTTGGAAAGAGGCTTCGCGATCTTAGAGAAATTCTTAACGAACCTTCGACAATAGCTTGCGAGCCCAAGGAAGCTGCGGAGTTGCTTCACATTCTAAGGCGGTTCCCAATTCATAATTGCAGACACCTTCTCAGGATTAAGAGCTATGCCCTTGGCGGAGATGATATGCCCAAGGTAGAGAACCTCCTCGAGCCGAAACTCGCACTTTGAGACCTTTGCATAGAACTGATGTTCTCTGAGTTTATCCAGCACCAATCTCAAGTGCTTGGCATGATCCTCCTTGTTCTTGGAAAAGACCAGAATGTCATCGAGATAGACCAAGACGAAGTCATTTGTGTAGGGGTTGAAGATGAAGTTCATCATGCGAGAGAATATTGGCAAAGCATTTACAAGGCCGAAAGACATGACAGTGTATTCATAGGAACCATAGCTTGTTCTGAAAGCTGTCTTGGGGATGTCTTGTTCACGAATGTGAATCTGATGATAGCCCATACGGAGGTCAAGCTTTGAGAATACTTGAGCACCTTTGAGTTGTTCAAAAATCTCATTGATGTTGGGAAGTGGGTACTTGTTCTTTATGGTCTTCTTGTTCAATGGACGGTAGTCGACACAAAGTCGGTCCGTTCCATCCTTCTTCTTGACGAAAAGAACACCACAACCCCATGGAGAAGAACTTGGTCGGATGAGACCCATACGCTCTTGAATATCGAGTTGTTTCTTCAGCTCCTTCAACTCTTCAGGTCCAAGCTTGTAAGGACGTTTGCAAACAGGTTCCGTGCCAGGTTCAAGATCAATGACGAATTCAACTGGCCGGTGCGGAGGCATTCCTGGAAGCTCTTCTGGAAAGACGTCTTGATATTCACAAACGACTGGGATCTGAGAGATGGCATCCAGCTCGCCCTTCTCATTGAGAGAAAACAGTCGAATGGTATCATCACGAGCGGCAAAGACAATCACATCCTCAGACGAGTGTGTCAATTGAATCTGCCTAGCAGCACAATCAAGCTGAGCCTTGTGCTTAGAAAGCCAGTCCATTCTGAGAATAAGATCAATATCCGAGTTACCAAGGACCATTGGAGAAGACAGAAACTTATAGTCGCCCAGCGTGATTGAAACATCCGGAGCCATCATTTGGTGTTCATGAACAAACCCGGAGAGGAAACCACTATCGGCTTAGGCAAATCGACAGTATGCAAATCGTGCATGGATGCAAAAGGCTTCGATATGAATGACAAAGATGCACCAGTATCAAAAAGAACTCTTGCAGGAATATCATTAACAGGAAGGTTACCCATGATCACTTCTGAAGAGTCCTCTGCCTGTGCTGCGTTCATCATGTTGATCTTTGCAGACTTGGGATTATGCTTGACCACTGCATTGCTAGCAGATCTCACAGGAGGAGGAGGCGGAAGACGCCTCTGGTTGAAGCATTTGTTTGCATAGTGACCCTTCTACTGACACTTGTTGCACGTAACCTCAGAAAGTGGACGGTGATACGGAGCACTTGATCTTGGAGCATGAGATGAAGTCTTGTTCTGAAAGCCTGGGTTGGGTGGGTGGGAAGATCCATTGCCACCTTTGATCTTCTGCTAATAAGGCTGACGGAACGAAGGAGGAGGAGGCAACCAATACTTTTGCTGCTTGGCTGCCACTTGAGTTGAGGAAGAAGAAGGAGTTGCATCCCTGACTCTCTTCTTGGAAGCATCACACTTGAGTTGAGCAGCCTCTTGCTTCAATGCCATATTGTAGAACTCATCGTACTTCTTTGGCTCAAAAAGCACAAGGGCTAGTTGCAGATCTTCACTGAGGCCACCTCTGAACTGATAAATCATGCTCTTCTCGTTAGGGACGTCTTGCTTAGCGAAACGAGCGAGCTTCTGGAACATGATGTTGTACTGGTAAACAGACAAGCTGCCTTGCTTCAGATTGCGGAATTCCTCGCGCTTGCTCTCAACAACACTCTGGGGAATGTGATGAGCTTTGATGTCTTGGCGGAATTCATCCCAGGTAATCACACGGCCTCCTTTGGAATCTTTGTACTGCTAATACCACTCTGCAGCTTGGTCTTTGAGTTGCAACGAAGCAAACTTGACAAAGTCCTCAGGCCTAACGTTGCTGCACTCGAAATGTTTGTAGATATCCACGAGCCAATCATCAGCGCCTGTGGCCTCAACACAGTTACTGAAGGTCTTTGGCTGGTTTGCGAGGAACTGGCTGAGTGTAGGAAACTGATTTTGATTGTTGCCATGGCCTTGATTTCCTTGGTTGCACTCTTGCAAGAGTTGCATAATCAGCTGCGTGTTGGCGTTGGTAGTGGCCATCACAGCTTGCCATGCCTCTGGAGGTGGAGGTGGTGGCGGTGGTTCAGGATTCTGACGCGTTGGAGGAGCCATCCTGAAGAGGGTGACATCCGTTAGCATCTTGAAAGATATATATTCAAGCTGAATCAAATGGATCGAAATTGCAACATATAGCCTTAACATTCGAACAAGAATGAACGAATGCATTCCAAATTAAATGGTCACACTTCCATAAATTGAGAAGCCACTTAGATAGAGGTAGAAGAATAAAACAACAAGGTACGGACATGAACAAATGCTTGGTGAGGATTACCCAATCACAAACCAACTATCTGCGGAAGAAATATTAGAGATACATGAATTCCCACATATGAAACTCCCAAAATTTTCCCGGTTATGCAATCAGGTGTTGGGGATACAGGGGAAGCATAATATCTCACCCAAAACTAGCAAATCCTACATCCAGTTGTATCCATCCTTCAAGACATAACCAAGAAACCTTCGGAAATCATTTACCTCAACCTTCGAAAAGCATCCGTTATACGAGTTATGGCAATACTCCCGAACTCCTGCCCCAGTACTGGGTGGCGTCGAGGTTATCTCACCAACAACTGCATAAAAGAGATTTTCGATGTTGGCGAAACTCAGGTATTCCAGAACTGCAACGATAAAATTGTGACGACAACACCTCGGAGCTCAACTCCTTGGGACACTGCCACAACCCCTAAATGTCAGGAGGCACCAAGAACAATGTTCTTGTCACAAAACCATCGGAACAATTCCAAGATACCCGCGTGATCCTAAAAAAATTAGTGAAATTTGAGAAGAGAAGAGTCAAAACTCTACGTCTGGATGCCTCACCAGAGCTACGAAGGGACTAAGGAGTAAAAATAATCCTACTCTCCGATATATATAATCCTATAAGACTCAAAACATTTTTCTAGACTCAACAACGCCAGTGACTCGATCAAGCAGGGGGCTCCTAAGTCGGGCCTGGCTCTGATTACCAACTTGTAACACCCACGATGCGGCTATCTCTCCCATGTGTCGGAGCACGACTTAGAGGCATAACCGCATTGTAGGCAATGTCGCAAGAGGGGTAATCTTTACACATCCCATGTACTGAATAAGAAAGAGATACATAGTTGGCTTGCAATCGCCACTTCACACAATAGAATAAATATATCATTACAATCATCCAGATACAATCAAGGTCCAACTACGAAACCAAAATAAAGACAACCCAAAATGCAAAATGTTCCTGATCGCCCCAACTGGGCTCCACTACTGATCGTCTGGAAAGGAAACATAGTATCGTCCTGAGTCCTCATCAAACTCCCACTTGAGCTCAGTCGTATCTCCTGGAACGGTATCATCGGTCCCTGCATCTGGTTTTGCAAATAATATGTGAGTCACGGGGACTCAGAAATCTCACACCCTCGCGATCAAGACTATATAAGCTTATGGGAAGGTAAAAGGTATGAGGTGGAGCTGCAGCAAGCACTAGCATATATGGTGGCTAACCTACGCAAAAAGGCTAGGTGGCAAATGGTACAACCAAGGTTGGGCCTTGCTGGAGGAGTTTTATTCAAGGCGAACTGTCAAGGGGTTCCCATTATAACCCAATCATGTAAGGAACGCAAAATCAAGGAACATAACACCGGTATGACGAAAACTAGGGCGGCAAGAGTGGAACAAAACACCAGGCATAAGACCGAGCCTTCCACCCTTTACCAAGTATATAGATGCATTAAAGTAGACAAGATATAATAGTGATATCCCAACAATAAACATGTTCCAACAAGGAACAAACTCCAATCTTCACCTGCAACTAGCAACGCTATAAGAGGGGCTGAGTAAAGCGGTAACATAGCCAAACAACGGTTTGCTAGGACAAGGTGGGTTAGAGGTTTGACATGGCAATATGGGAGGCATGATAAGCAAGTGGTAGGTATCATAGCATAGGCATAGCAGTAGAGCGAGCATCTAGCAAGCAAAGATGGAAGTGATTTTGAGGGTATGGTCATCTTGCCTGCAAAGTTCTCTGAGTTGACGTAAGCTTGATCCTCATAAGCGTACTCAACGGGTTCCTCGATCACATACTCGTCTCCCGGCTCTACCCAAATCAAGAACACAAGCAAAGGGGGACACAATCAACCACGGTGCAATGCGCAAGCAACATGATGCAAAACATGGCATGATATGCGGGATGTGATATGCAATGCATATGCATGCTTCGGAAAGGAAAGATTGAACCAGAACTCAACTTGGAAAACCAAGAGTGCTGCTGGAAAGATGAGTTGATTTCGGTCGAAATTGATATAAAGATCACCGGAATCGGATGCACGGTTTGCAAATGGCAAGCAAAACAATAATGGCACAAAGCTGCGATTAACAGTACGAGGCCATCTAAATGCATCAAGAAAAATAAGCTACTGCACTCTAACTTAGCAACAAAGCATATGGCAGTGATCCACCCAAGATGCTTGACAAAAGATGAACACTGGGCTACGGCTAAATCACACAATAACAGGTTCATACAAGCATGGCAAAAGTGCAAAAGATACGAGGTTCACAGACTTAGTGAAAATAACAACATGGCAGGATTTAACATCAGGAAGCAATGTTTAGAGCAAGATAACAACATGCTACTGGAACGTATCATGGCAAAGCAAGGCATGGCATGAAACTACACAAGGCATATAACAGAAGTACCTTACTGACCATAAGCCAAAAGGGATCAGAAAATACAATGGCAACCATGTGAACATAGCAAGTTTAGTTAACAGATTCAGACTTAGCAGAAAACTGGACAAGGCAAAAACAACTCATGTTGGCATGTTAACAAGCTTGTTTAACTCACTACATAGCATATCATGGCATGAAATAAATCTAGATGGAGTAGGCATGAAAATGAAGATATCCATGTGCAAAACAACCACATAGCATAATTGCATAAATATACACACAAAATACAAAATAGCAACATGATGTGAAATGACATGTTCATGAACTTGCTCGAATGCAGAAACTACTACCACCACTGGAATGGTGGGATTTTTCTACCCCAAAAACATATATAATATGTTGGGGTTGCTGTAGAAAAGTCATCACAAGTGCAATATGTTAAAAACTGCCTTAAATGGAATATGACAGAATTGGCATTTTCCTTATATGGAAACGTCCAGAAATGGACTTGCCCAAAATGGATAGATTCCATATGGTAGAAAAGGAATATTCGCTAGAAAAAATAAACATAAAAGAAAAGAAGATAGTGGAGAGGGGATGATAGGTGGGGTCCTGGAGTCAGAGGCTATGACAGGTGGGGCCACCCTGTCATACACACACATGCTGCAAAAGAAAAAAAAAGGGGGGTTCTACTTGTGCCCATGGGGGATCGAACCCGGGTCGCCCCAGTGCGGACGAGAGAGGCCAACTGCTGGGCTACGACAAGGCGACTGACAGAACAGGGGCTCCTCCCCATAAGAGATGGCCCAGGGCGTGCTCCACTACTCAGGCAGAGATGACGACGACGGCGCCGGCGAGGGCAGCCGTGGCGATAGTAGGCCTGAGAGAGACACGGCGGCCAAGTGAATCGGCAGGGGAGTGTGGGAGCCAGGGAGCTGGGGCGCTCGGGCACGAGCATGGCCCTGCTCGGGCCATAGTGTCTGCGGCGAGCGACGGCACCATCTACTGCGACGCGAGGCAAGGCCGGGCCCGCGCGGGAGCAAGCGCGCACGCGTACGTGGTGAGGCCAGCAGAGGGGCGCGCTAGGCGTGGACCGGAGCACGGAGACGCTGCTGCACCTACGCGTGCAACAAATAACTACAGGCTTCGCCGGATCACCGGGAGCACGGCAAAGGCATGAATCGAACGAACCCTAGGGGTAGCTAAACGCGAAAGAGATGGATGGGAGAGGGAGGTGCGTTACCCCACTCACCCAAAGACACGACGGGTTCGACGGAGACGAGCCGGGGACGATGAAGTGGTGCTCTGAACCTTGGCGTGGTCCTAACCGAGAGGAAGATGGAAGCAGAGGACGTCGAGGAACTTGTCGTCCGGGGCACCGTAGTCGACGTCGTGGATGAAGACGATGAGGAGGAAGAATAAGAACACGATCTCTGGGGTGGAGGTGGCCGGAGAGCACGCCAGTGACGAGGTCGCGCTCTCAGCTGTGCTCTGGACGGAGTTGTAGCGGTGGATCTGGTGGTTCTTCGCACCTGGCGGCGGCGGCAAGAGGAAGAGGGAAACCCTAGGGGGTGCCTGCACCGGAGAGGGGTTAAAAGGAGGCCAGGGCGACAGGTGTAGCACGGCATCAATGCGGTCATGGCCATGTGCGAACCCGGCACGATCTTGACGAAAAGGTGAGGGGCGGGTGAGCTGTAGCCAGAGGCTGGCTGGTGGGGTCGCGAGGGACACATGGGCGTACGGATCCTGGGTAGCGGGGCGGTTGGGTGATAAGAAGCGTGCGCACATGCGGGAGCAAGTGTGTCAGAGTAAATGACCACGGGTAGCCTAGCCGGCTTCCCCTGTCACTTCAGAAAAATTACAGGCCGATCAAGCCTCCAAGCGTCCAAGACACGGGGCCGCCTTCCCCTAGCCGGCTACCTCTCAAGACCGGCTGCGCGAAGGCGGCCCAGCCCTGAAATCTTTGAGAAACAAGACCACGAGAAGGCCGACTTCCAGAAGCCGGCCATAAAAGGACCGACTCCCAGGAGCCGGCCCCTCAGTAGGCGGCTAAGATCTTGCCCTCAGAGTCTACACCCACATAATGGCGACAAGACGGGGCGTGGCTACAGTAAAGCTTGCCACCCTCGAATCCCGGCTCACGCCTGGCCACAGTGCACCATACGGGGCGGCCATCCCCGTTCGGCGTGGCACTGTTGCCACGATGATCATGACGTCACCCACGGCGAGCGGCCAGTACGACCCATGGGTGGCGGGCCCCCTTGGTTAGGGAGATCCCAAAGGCGGCCGGGTTTCCCGCAGCCGGCCAGGGGTATGGCCGGCTTCCGATAGCCGGCCAACTTTCTCCCTCCAAGGAGGTGCTTCATTAAGGAGACAAGAGAAGGTAAGGCTACAGTGATGAGCCGCCTCACGACGGCACTGTAGCCATGCTTACCACGACAAGGCCATCGTCACCAGGGACAAGGTAATAGTAACCAGCCCCCGACAAGACCCTCGGGCGGTGCGGCCGGCCTGTCGACCAAAGGGTCGGCAGCCGGCGGGCCCACCAGTCGGCGGGCCCCACCAGTCGGCGGAGAAGCTGGCGGGCGTACACACAGACGGCTGGGGCCCGTGCCCAGCCGGATTACCATTGTACCCCTGGGGGTAGGCCTATATAAACCCCCCCAGGGTTCCCATGCAGGGGGGGTCGCTCTTTGGATTGATTTTAGACACCACAAGGAGAAGAGGAGCGGGCTAGCCTGGCCCTCCTTCATCCTTTCACCGAACAGCTCAAGGAGCATTCTGTAGCTACCCTTCGAGCTAGTGATCATGCGGAGACCCCGCAGAGCTGGGTAAGATTCGCCGGCGTGCATGTCTTCGCCTTATCTCGTTTCCAGGCACCGGC
The DNA here is from genome assembly GCF_018294505.1 of Triticum aestivum. Taxonomy (NCBI): domain Eukaryota; kingdom Viridiplantae; phylum Streptophyta; class Magnoliopsida; order Poales; family Poaceae; genus Triticum; species Triticum aestivum. The sequence continues at coordinate 461,313,844 of NC_057797.1, forward strand.
GATGTTGTATTGGCTCCCACAATGATAAGCCATCCATTGGCATATGTCGCACCAACCACCCGACATTTGGCGCCCACCGTGGGGCCAGGTGCACCGTCGTCCGGAGACCTGCTCTGGACGGGAACCCTCTTCCTTACCAACGTGCGTAGCTAGCCTGGCACGCCCGATGGCGCTTGCCCCGACGCGCTGCAAGACGTCGCCGACGCCTGCGCGGCGAGCTGCCTTGCCGATCTTCTTGGCGAGGCTCGCATCTCTGATGAGCCCGCATCCGACGCGGGCACAGACTGCCCCGAGAGCCACCTCATCAGCCTCCTCGATAAACTCCACGTCTCCGGCGAGCTTGTCGCGGACTTGGAGTCGGTTGGCTCCACCGACCCGATGCTTGTCGACTCCGACACGGCATCCCTTGATGCCTTCCCCACCAACGTGGTGGTCATCAACGACCCTCTTCCTCGAGCCGACAGCAGCGGCAGTGCCATCACCGAGGTACTGGTCATCAGCCACGGTGCCCCCTTAGGCGAAAACGCCCACGACGCTCTACAGACGGTGCTGCACGAGTTGTCCGTCCCCGTCCCGGCCGACGCGGACGCCAAGACATTGGAGGCGCGCCGCCTCGCCCTCGTTGCGGAGGGCCAGAGGCTCGCCACCATGAGACGCCTCACCGAGGCTCACCAGCGCGACATCGACCGTGCCGCCTTCGGCACGCCGCCTCCCGACGGGCCGAGCCGCGTCGGTATCATCAAGAAACACGGCACGGCTATCGCCGACATGCTGGGAGTAGACCGCCCGGTCTATGCCACGCCTCTCGGGAACTTGCGCGCCGCCCAGGCGGCCGCAGACGAATTGAATGGGCTGGGGCCTGATGAGCTCCCTTACATGACCAGACGCATCCAGCAACTTATAGACGTGGCCACAGAGTGGCATGAAGCCGGCGTCCGCGCTGAGAGTCCTCCCTCGCGCCGAGAGCACGACGCGATGTCCCGAACACCGACCGCGGGCAACACCCGCGCGAGAAAAGAAAAGGAGCCGGCTGCCGGTCGCAGCCGGACTCAAATCTCCATCGAGCGTGACGCCGAGGGCCGCCCTCGAGCCATGGAGTGGCGAGGCAACCCTCCTCCCCCCCCACCTCGTGGGGAGAGATACCCTACCCCGCCACCTGTCACGCATCCGAATCTCAGCGGTCGGCTGGGTCGCCGCGAAGGAGTCGACGAGAATGATGCCCGCCACCGGATCGACCGCCTTGCGCGATCCCTGGCTCTGGAATAAGAAGATGATGTCGGCCCGTCTTGCTTCGGCCCCTGCATCCGCGACGAGCCCTTCGCCAAAGGGTTCTCGCTCCCAAGAGACACGCCCAAGTACAACGGCTCCGTGAAGCCGGAAGATTGGTTGATCAACTACTCCACCGCGGTTAGCATCGCAAACGGCAACAGGTGTGTTGTCGTAAAATATGTGCCCCTCATGCTCCAAGGCACGGCGCGCACCTGGCTTAACAGCCTCAAGCCTTACAGTGTCAACAGCTGGCTAGACTTCACTGAAGCCTTCATATGCAACTTCACCAGCACCTACAAGCGGGCTCCTAAGCCCCGACAGCTCTCCTTATGCGTCCAAGGGCCCAACGAATCGACTCGGGACTACCTCACGCATTGGGCCGAGCTCCGCAATTCCTGCGAGGGAGTGCACGAGGTCCAAGCTATAGAGTACTTCACCGCCGGGTGCCGAGAAGGCACCCTCCTCAAGCACCGACTCCTCTGCGACGAGCCGACTATGCTTGATGAGCTACTGGTCATAGCTGATAAATACGCCACGGCTGATTCCTTGATGAAGACCGAGCTCCGAGTAGACGCCTCCGGGAAGGTGCTCGCTCCGAGTCCCAAGACACCGGCTGGAGAATCCAGCCGGTGTCCGCACCAGAACAACCACAAGTGCAAGGCTCCCCTGCCGCCTTCCACCAGTCGGCAGGTGGCCACAGTCGAAGACGAACAACCCCAAGGACGGCCCGCACCCAACAAGCAGAAGGCCGACAGGCCGGCTTGGTAGCCGGCTTTATCCTACGAGCAAGCACTTGATGCCCCCTGCAAGTTTCACAGCGGCACAAAGCCTTCAAACCACACGACCAGAAAATGCCATTGGCTCACTCGGATCTCCAAGGGTGAGGGGATGTCGCCGCCTCCGCCTGCTGGTCAGCCGCCTCCGGCTCCTCCGCAGCCGGCCGCTCGACCAGCGGTCGGGGCAGTTCAAGACGAGTACCCCGACGAGCATGCCGCCTACGTCGTCTTCACCAGCCAGCCAGAACATCGGCGTAGCCGGTGCTGACAACACCAAGAAGTCAACGCAGTCGCCTCCAACAACCCAGAATTCATGCACTGATCCGAAAGGCCTATTAGCTAGAGCCGGACAGATCACCCAGAGGTGATGCTGTCTCCCGGCTCCTACGCATTGGTTCTGGATGCCACCCTCACTATGGAAAGGCGAGCCGCCCGTTTCTCCCGTGTGCTGATAGATGGTGGGAGCAGCATCAATATCCTATACCGCGACACCATGGAGAAGCTGAGCATCAAGACAAAGCAGCTCATGCCTAGTCGTACTGTGTTCCATGGCATCGTACCCGGCTTGTCCTGCTCCCCAATCGGCAAGATCAAGATAGATGTCCTCTTCGGGGACAAGGATCATTTCTGCCGAGAGGCGGTGTGGTTTGAAGTGGTGGATCTAGAGAGCCCATAACACACGTTGCTTGGCCGACTTGCCCTGGCCAAGTTCATGGCTATACCCCATTATGCCTACCTCAAGATGAAGATACCAAGTTCCAAGGGCACCATCACCGTAGCCGGAGACTACAAGAAATCCTCCGAGTGTGCGGCTGCCAGCAGCCGGCTGGCCGAGTCCATTGTAATTGCTGAAGAGAAGAAGATACTGGACCGAGTCGTGGCCATGACCGGCAAGCAGCCGACCCTGTCCCCCGACCCCAAGGAATGTGGTGCCCAAGGGTCTTTTCAGCCGGCCAAAGAAATAAAGAGGGTACCTCTGGATCCAGATCACCCAGAAAGGTTTGCCACCATCGGGGCAAACCTGGACAGCAAATAGGAAGGCGAGCTCGCCGATTTCCTTTGTGAGAATCGGGACATTTTCGCATGGTCCCCCAAGGACATGTCGGGTGTGCCGAAGGAATTCTCCGAGCACAAGCTACATGTCCAAGAAGGTGCGAAACCAGTCAAACAGCCTCTCCGCCGACTATCGGAGGAGAAGAGAAGGGTTGTAGGAGAAGAGATAGCCCGGCTTCTGGCAGCCGGCTTCATTATGGAAGTTTTCTTCCCAGAGTGGCTAGCCAACCCGGTCCTCGTGCTGAAGAAAAATAACAAGTGGCGCATGCGTATAGACTACACTAGCCTCAACAAGGCTTGCCCCAAAGATCCCTTTGCCTTGCCAAGGATTGATCAAGTAATAGACTCCACAGCCGGATGCGAGTTGTTGAGCTTCTTGGATGCTTACTCGGGCTACCACCAGATAAAGCTGGATCCGGCTAACCGCCTGAAAACCGCCTTCATCACACCATTCAGAGCCTTCCGCTACCTGACTATGACATTCGGCTTGAGAAGTGCCGGTGCCACTTTTCAGCGTTGCATGCAGAAATGCCTCCTCAAGCAGCTCGGCAAAAATGCTCACGTCTATGTAGACGATATTGTGGTGAAGACGGAGAAGCGCGACACCTTGCTGGAAGACCTCAGAGAAACATTTGAAAACTTGCGCCGATTCCAAATCAAGCTCAACCCCGAGAAATGCGTGTTCGGAGTACCAGCCGGCCTGCTCCTAGGCTTCCTGGTCTCCGAACGCGGCATCGAGTGCAACCCAATGAAGATCAAGGCCATAGAGAGAATGGAGATTCAGACCAAGCTGCGGGATGTCCAGAAGTTCACCGGATGCATGGCTTCCCTGAACCGCTTCATCAGCCGGCTCGGAGAGAAGGCCCTCCCCCTCTACCGACTCATGAAGAAGTCCACTCATTTCGAGTGGAACGACCAGGCGGACCAAGCCTTCCACGAGCTAAAGAAGATGCTGACCACACCGCCTATCTTGGCGGCACCGGCTGAAGAGGAGCCCATGCTCCTTTACATTGCCGCTACTAGCCGGGTGGTCAGCACTGTCATCGTAGTCCAGCGCCCAGAAGAAGGCTGGGCTCAGCCGGTTCAGAGGTCGGTGTATTATTTAAGCGAAGTCTTATCCACCTCGAAGCAGAACTACCCACACTACCAGAAGATGTGCTATGGTGTGTACTTCGCTGCCGAGAAGCTCAAGCCCTATTTTCAAGAGCACCCCATTAAGGCCGTATGTACTGCCCCGCTTGCCGAGATCATAGGCAGCCGGGATGCATCCAGCCGAGTGGCCAAATGGGCCATTGAGTTGGCCCCCTACGCGATCTTCTACCAGCCCCGTACCGCCATTAAATCCCAGGCACTGGCCGACTTCCTCGTCGATTGGGCCGAAACCCAATACCTGCTACCGGCTCCCAACACCACTCACTGGCGGATGCACTTCAATGGGTCCAAGATGCACACCGGCTTGGGAGCCGGCATCGTCCTCACCTCTCCCAAGGGCGACAAGCTCAAGTATACATTGCAAATTCATTTTGCCGCCTCCAACAATGTGGACGAGTACGAGGCGCTCATACACGGGCTTCGGCTAGCCAAAGAACTCGGCATCCGCCAGATCTTGTGCTATGGCGACTCGGATTTGGTGGTCCAACAGTCATCCGGTGACTGGGACGCCAAGGACGCAAACATGGCGAGCTATCGTTTCCTCATCCAGCAAATCAGTGGATATTTTGAAGGATGTGAGTTCCTTCATGTACCACGTGCCGATAACATGCAAGCGGGTGCCCTGGCACGAGTAGGACCACGCGGCAAGCCATACCAGCCAGCGTTTCTCTCCACCGCCTCCTCAAGCCGTCTATCGAGCCGTCTCCAGAGTCTGATTCCATCTTCGTATCGCCTAACCCCAACACAGTCGGATCCGACTTGGGAAACCAAGCAGGCGGCACGGGGACTCCAACAGGCGACCCGGGGACTGCCATAGTCGCACCCGGCCCGGGGAATTCGGAACTCGGCCCGGGGACTACTGCAGCTGGCCTGGGGACTACATCAACACAACAGGCGATGGCCGACTCCGACTCCAACTCTTCACTACCCAGCCCACCCGCCCCTATCACAGTGGCAGTCCTGACAATAGAAGAAGTCACAGCTCCATCCTGGGCCCAGCCCATCCTCAACTTCTTAGTAAACAAAGAGCTGCCAACCGACAAGATCTCGGCAAGATAAGTTCAACGCCGAGCCGGAGCCTACACAATCGTCAACAGAGAGCTTGTTAGGCGCAGCGTCACTGGAGTCTTCCAGCGCTGCGTCGAACCAGAGAAGGGCATAGAAATCCTCAGGGACATCCACCAAGGTGAATGCGGACACCACGTAGCCTCAAGATCACTCGTCGCCAAGGCTTTTTGCCACGGATTTTTCTGGCCGACTGCCTTGGAAGACGCCAAGGAACTAGTCAAAAACTGCAAAGGGTGCCAAGTTTTCAGCTCCAAGCAACACCTGCCGACTTCTGCACTCAAGACCGTCCCCCTCACCTGGCCCTTTGCCGTCTGGGGGTTGGACATGGCGGGCCCGTTCAAGACGGCGCGCGGCGGCATGACGCATCTACTCGTCGCTATCGACAAATTTACCAAGTGGATTGAGGCGAAGCCGATCAAAAAGCTGAATGGGCCGACTGCCGTCACATTCATCGCAGATATTATAACCCAGTATGGCGTACCGCATAGCATCATCACCGACAACGACACAAATTTTGCAAAGGGAGCACTGGCACGTTTTTGCGCAACACGCGGCATCCGGCTGGACCTAGCGTCCGTTGCCCACCCGCAGTCAAACGGCCAGGTCGAGCGAGCAAACGGCCTCATCCTCTCTGGCATCAAGCCCCGACTGGTCGTGCCACTAGAGCTTTCGGCCGGTTGCTGGCTCGACGAGCTACTGGCCGTCCTCTGGAGTTTGCGCACTATCCCAAACAAATCGACCGGCTTCACCCCTTTTTTCCTTGTATATGGTGCCAAGGCCGTCATCCCAACTGACATCGAGTTCGACTCGCCTCGGGTCACCATGTACACGGAGGCGGAAGCCAAGGAATTACGAGAATACATCGTTGACCTGCTGGAAGAGGGCCGGCTGTTAGCTCTCAGTCGGTCCGCCATCTATCAGCAGGGTCTGCGCCACTACCACAGCCGGAAGGTCAAGCCAAGATCTTTCCAAGAGGGCGATCTTGTGCTCCGGCTGATCCAGCGAACAGCCGGCCAGCACAAGCTCTCGGCCCCTTGGGAGGGCCCCTTCATCATCAGCAGAGCTTTAGCCAACGACTCCTACTACCTAATCGACGCGCAGAAGCCTAAGGCACGCAAGAGAGACGATTCCTGTTCACCTTGCTGCAAATCTGAAAAAGCTCAAGTACTTGCCTTCCCAAAGTACTAAGTCCTTCTCCGGCCACAGACTGCAGAGAAGCTGTCGGGCTGGGAAGGCGGAGGCCAGGGGAAGGCGGCAAAGGAAAAAGCCAAAGGATAAAAAGCAAACATAAATGGAAGCCAAACACATGCATAATATTTACACAAAAGACCTTCGAAAGGCCAGCATTCAACATAGTCTGAATACACCCCTAGTGGGTGGAACTGCGCAAATTTAAAAGATTGTTCAAAGAAGTAACAAGCAGGAAAGCTAGGACGGCGGATCAAGCCAGGGGAACAACAGGTGAGTTGGGTAGGTTGGCGGAGTCGGCGGTGCCAGCTGGAGGAGTGACCGGCTGGCGAGTCTCGGCATCGTTGTTGGAAGCACGATCGGGCTGAGGCGGGCTGGTCGCTTCACCATCCGGCGCAGCGTCTTCGTCATCCTCTCCCTCTTCCTCTTCGCCCTCATCACTGGAGGCAATCTCCTCCGCCGAGTCCTCACCTTCGGCCGGGTTCAGCCCGAACCACTCCTCCGGCTGAGCGACGCCGGCGTCATCCACCTCAGGAGCAAAGGTGCTGGTATCGATATACTCGGCAATAGCCGAGGCGCGCTGGATGATAGTCGGCCGCACCGCCTCCAGCTCCTCATCAGCCTCCTGCCGCCAGGTGCTCACCTGGTCCAAGTTCAACCCAGGATACCAAGCCCGGACAAACTCCAGAGCCCGCCCAGCGCCGGAGCGGGCCGCTGACGCCTTCCATGCCTTGAAGCGGCCGACTGCGACCTCCAGCCAATCGGCGGTCCGACTTGGGGTGCACGGAATCACCTCGCCAGGCCAGAGGGCGGCCAGCACTTGCGCTCCGACGCGCTGAAGACGGCAGAGCATGTGATGGGTCGGCTGCAGGCGGGCTTGAAGACCCAGAAGCTGCTCCTCAGGTGACCGGCTGGCATTCGGTGCAATCTCGGCCCCCGCCTGCCGTCGCGCGTCGCGGTAGGCCTCGATGGCTTCGGTGGCAGCGGCTGAGTAGCCGGGGAAGTAATCTGCACAAAGAGGAAAGCAGTGACACAAAATCAAAAAAGGAATCAGATAGTAGAAGGCAGGAAAGGAAGCAAAGAAGAAGGTGGCCTACCATCAATCAAGTCTTCCACCTGGCTGTAGCCTTGGATCAACACCTGCCTCATCTCGGCCCAGTTTGCCGCCTCGGTCTCGAACTCGGCTTTGAGGGCGGCCTCACTGTCCTGCGCCACCTTTAGGGCCGCCTTGTGTCTCTCCTCTTGGTCGGCCAGCTTCTTGGCCAGGCGGTCATGCTCTTGAGCCAGGGCGGTGCACTCGGCCTCCTTGGCACGAAGGGCGGTCTGGGCTCCGCTCAGCTAGCTCCTCAAGTCGGCATTGGCCCCTGTGATATAAAGAAAGAAGTCGTCAGCAAAAGATCCGACCCGACTACTCGGTAGTCGGCCCTAATCTCGGGGACTACACCCAGTGGGTGCGCTGACGCGCCCCCACTTAAAAGAAAAATGAAGCGCTTACTCCAGCTCTCGGTCAGATCAGTGGCTTTCTGATTCAACTCCTGGGCCTGAGAGTTGAAGGCGGACGCGCGGAGGTTGTGGTACTCCTGCAGAGAAGACAAGGGACGTAAGTAAGAACAAGATGGTAATCAAGCTTTCAAATAAGTTCCAAACTGCCTGCTCAACAGCCGGCTCGGAACTCGGGGACTACACCCAGTAGGTGCGCTGACGTGCCCCCACGGAAGAAATTAAAAGCAATCAAAGGAGTAGGAGGACTCACCCGAATAACCTACCGCGTCGTGAGAAACTCCTGGGTGTACTGCTTCAGCGTGGTGGCTTGGGCCTGAAGCCGGTTGCGGACGTCCTGCGCTGCCACATTCAGCACGGCTGTCCCGCCGCCCGGCATCCACCCGGACGAGCTGTCGCTGGCCGCTTCTAGGTCCTGGGCCGACGAGCCGGCGTCCACAGTCTTCTGCACGTCCGGCGCTGAAGTCACCTTCCCCGCGCGTCGGTGAAGCGGTGATGAGATCACAAGATCCCCTCCCACGATCGGCTTGCCCCCAGCCGGCTGCGCTGGCGGCACTTCAGGCCGGCCTCCTCGGCCCGCTCCAGTCGGCAGCGATGGCGCCGCCTCCCTCTCTATCGCCGGCTGGCCGCGGCCAGCCTCCTCCAACGAGGGCACAGGGGTGTCAGGAGCCGCGCCGCAGAGGGGAATGACGAACTTCGGAGGCTGGTTCTGCAGGGCCTCCGCCTCCCTCTCCGCATCTACGGCCTCCGCTTGGGCCTTGGCGGCCGCGACGGCTCGCGCCTCCGCCGACTTCTGCTCCGCCTCCCGAGCCGCCCTCCGCTCCTCCACCTCCCGCTCCTCCCGCGCTTCCCGCGCGTTCCGCTCCGTCGCCTCTAGGAGGTCGGCACGGGGATCTACCCGACGCGAGCTTGAAGACCCTCCTACGGCTCCGACTATGGAGGCGGCCGGGACTCGCCCAAGGGAAAGAGGGGCCCTGTTTGATAAATTGAGAAAAAGGGTTTGGAAAAACATCAACTGAAGAAGAAGAAAAAAGAAAGGCATGACAACTGCGACACTTACGCTGAGACCGCCTGCGGCTGCTTCACCACCTTGCGGAAGCGGGCTACCTTCGCGGCCGCCTCGTCCTGCTTGGTCGCCGCCGCGGTACTCTTGGGCTTCTTCGGCCGACTGCCAAAGTGGGTCGACGCGGCCCGGCGCTTCTGCGCGCCGCCCTGGGCAGTCGACCTGGCGGATGGGCCCGCACCATGGTGATCGGGCGCCGGTCGGCGGCGCGCGGTGACTTCGGCCTCGTCGTCATCTGGCCAGTCCTCGAGGCCGGCCCTGAGCCCGGACCCACCTGCGTTGCCGCCTTCCCCCGCGATGTCGTCTTCCATGGCGGCCGCCCCCAGGTCTGGGTCGTCTACATCGTCCATCGTACGGTCGGGGAGGAACTGGCGTTCCACCCCTGCGGCCCCGGCTGCTGGTGAAAGCATGGGGTTCTGCCAAAGAAAGGCCGGCTGGTCAGAAGTCGGCCACCATGAACTCGGCAACAAGCAAAGATAAAGAGGAAGAGGAACTTACCACCGGCGGAGGATTGGCGCGAGAGTATGGCACCTTGCCATACTGCCACTCCTCGGTGAGCTTGCAGTTGGAAATGTAGTTCACCATGTAAGACACCTCGGCGTGAGGCATCTCCTTGGTGCTTAGCCGGCACGGGTCGAAGCGGCCGCTCATCTGGCAGATCATATGAGCTCGGCCCTGGAGCGGCAGCACCCGGCGCTCCACGAAGGCGGCCACCAGGTCGGCCCCGGATAGACCCTCCGACTGGATCATCACCCGGAGCCGGGCAACGGAGGCGGACCCGCCCGGAGACAGCGACCTGGACCGGAAGGACCATGAAGGCTGCCTCCCAGCCGGCGAGCCAGCTATGTAAGCCGGCAGGTTGACGAAGTCACCCTGCGGAGCAATATTCTTCACATAAAACTAGGACTTCTGCCAGAGCTTCATCGACTGGATCATCGGGATGGGCGGAAACGGGTTGTTGTCACTCGCCCTCCGCATGGCGATGAAGGCACCGCATGGGGCGCGCACGCCCGCGACGACGGTGCCGAGCTTGCACTGAAAGAACTCTCCCCATAGTTCAAGAGTGGGGAGGACACCGAGAAAACCCTCGCACAGGGTGACGAAGGCCGACAGCAGCATCACCGTGTTGGGAGTGAGGTGATGCGGCTGGAGATGATAAAATTCAAGGAACGAGCGGAGGAACCCGTTCGCCGGCAGGCCGAAGCCGCACAGGCAGTGCGAGCAGAAGATTACCCGCTCGTCCTCTTCGGGCGCCGACGAGATTTCCCTCTCCGGCGCCAGGCGGACCCGCACGAGATCCGTGCCCGGCAGCCGCCGCGTCCGACGGAGGAAGTCAACGTGGTCGTCGTGGATGTTGGAGCCGTCCCAGGAGCTCGACAACGCCATGGGGACGGAGCGGCGGCGAGAAAGGTGCGGCGAAAGGAGGGTGCACAACCCAACTGCAACAAAGCGATGGCGAGCCAAGAAGATTGGCAGGAAGGCCGAGCGGCGGCAGGTAGCTATCGTGACAAGAGGAGGAAGAAGGAGGGGGCAGAGCGAGGGAGAGTGCGCGAGCGTTTGGCGCTCCCCTCCTCTCCCCCTACTTATAGCCTCGTGCGGCGAAGCCGAGGAGGCAGGACCTGGGGGGATGTGGGATTAACTGCACCCACTCCCCCACGCACCGTGATTATTGCGCCATTACGGTGTGGGGAAACCGCCGCTGGGGCACGCGCGGTCCGTCCAGGCCGCAGAAGATCCGTGCGTGGGCCGAGGCCCTGTAGTGGCGGGGCCCAGACTGCGGCGGCGTCCCATCGCGCGCGTGGGCTGGCTGGCCCCTCCAGCCGAAGGATGCCACGTGGCGCGCAGACAACGAGCGGTCAGTGCACAGCCGGACTCGCGCGCCGACTGGCACCCGCCTTCAAACTTCGAGATCACTAAGAGACGGCGCCCCTAGTCGAAACCAGCTTCTAGTTCCCGGCTCCTCAAGATAGGAAGCTGACTGAGCTCCTCGACCTTTTCTGCCTCAGAGCCCAACCAGCTTCGGGGACTACTATCGGAGTAAATGACCACGAGTAGCCTAGCCGGCTTCCCCTGGCACTTTAGAAAAATTACAGGCTGATCAAGCCTCCAAGCGTCCAAGACACGGGGCCGCCTTCCCCTAGCCGGCTACCTCTCAAGACTGGCTGCGCGAAGGCGGCCCAGCCTTGAAATCTTTGAGAAACAAGACCACGAGAAGGCCGCTTCCAAAAGCCGGCCATAAAAGGGCCGACTCCCAGGAGCCGGCCCCTCAGCAGGCGGCTAAGATCTTGCCCTCAGAGTCTGCACCCACATAACGGCGACAAGACGGGGCGTGGCTACAGTAAAGCCTGCCACCCCCGAATCCCGGCGCACTCCTGGCCACAGTGCACCGTACGGGGCGGCCATCCCCGTCCGGCGCGGCACTGTTGCCACGATGATCATGACGTCACCCACGGCGAGCGGCTAGTATGACCCGTGGGTGGCGGGCCCCCTTAAATTCAAACTTGAGTCAATTTTTAACCCAACCAAAACATATTCAAGAGAGCTGAAAATTGGTATAGAGGATGTAGGCAAGGTCTAATATTTGTAGGAAAAAGTTGAACATTAAGAATGGAAGAAAGGGGTAGGAAGGAGAAGTGATGGTGCAAGGATCACCCATGGAGCATGCAACAATATACCATGCATGAACATCGTGGAAATGCAAGTTGACATAAGCACAACACAACATTGATATGCACATGATGCAATCATATGAAATGCATGACATGACCAAAAAGCAAAATGAAGACAAAACCCAACCACGAGGGAAATCATAACTTAGAGCCGAAAATGGCAAGAGTTGGAATACAAATATGGTAAGTAACATCTGTGGTGTTACATTGCCCTGGGGGCAATCCTCGTGAGGCGGGTCCCTCCACACACCCTCGCGAGGTTGGTCCTGCCAGCGGTCCTCACGAGGCTGGTCACGCCACTCCTGGCGTGGGCCATGGTCGTCCCAGCGTCTGCCTCCGCGGCCGTAGCCCCAGTCGTTGCGCTCAGGGCGCCGGCCGAAGCGTCCTTCCCGAATGGCTCTGAGCTCTTGATAGTCGCTGGTGTTGTGGGTGTTCAGGTTGTGGAAGGCGCAGACTGGGCGGCCGTTCTTGGATGACTCGGGCTGGTCTCTGCCTCGCTTGGTGTCTGGCTCTGCTGCTACCACTACTGCCTCCTTGCGCTTCACGTCTTTGGCCTTGGCCTTCTTTTCCTCCACTCCTGCAGCCGGCAGCTTGAGGAGAAAGAGGCGCCCCTCCTCAGCTCTTGCGCACCTGGTCGCCAGGTTGAACAGCTCCTGAGATGTGCAAAGCTCCTCATGGATTGCCAACTCTTCCTTCATCTTGACGTCGTGGACGCTGTCAGAAAACGCGAAGATGATGGCCTCGTCCGAGACCTTGGGAATCTTGAGGCAGATGATGTTAAAGCACTGGATGTACTTCTGAAGGGTCTCTCCTGGCTATTGCTTGATGCAGCGTAGGTCGCCCACGACCGGTGGGCGGTCACGAGTACCCTGGAAGTTGGCGACGAAGCAGTCGCACATCTCGCCCCAGGAGGAGATCGAGCCATGTTGTAGGTTCAGGAGCCAGGAACGGGCCCCATCCTTGAGAGCCATGGGAAACCAGTTCGCCATGACTTTTTCGTCGTCGTTGGCCGCTTCGATGCTCAACTCATAGAGCTGCAGGAACTCCGCAGCGTCGGCGGTGCTGTCGTACCGAGGAGGCAGATCTGGCTTGAACTTGCCTGGCCAGGGAACGCTGCGCAGCTCAGGGGTGAAGGCGTGGTATCCTGCCGTGGTTGCCGGGGCCTGCTCCGGGGGCGGAGCTTGGTCTTGGCGAGGTTCGCGCTGCACCACTGCAGGCAGCGCATGGTCTTGACGAGGTGGCGCGGGGAGCGCTGGTGTAGCTTCTCACGGCCGCATGATTTCTTGGCGGCTCCTTTCTTCACGCGCGGGCGCCGGGCGTGGCGGATCGTGCCGCGGAGGTGCGCGCCTTGGCACCAAGGCACCGTCTTGGGGTCGAGATGGTGGAGGCGCGCCATGAGCCCCGTTGCCCGCGGCCTGCTGAGGGGGAGGCACATAGTGGGACGGCGCCAAAGAGCCCCCCATGGCGCGGACAAGCTCGGCGACGCGGTCTAGCCACTCCTCATAGATGTCGTCAATGGGGCGGTAACGTAGGAGCTCGTTCGCCGTGATGAGCGTGGCCCACACCTCCAGGGGAGCGCGGTGTGCGTGGGACGAAGAGCCAGCAGGAGTGAGTGATGGAGTAGCGGTGCGGCCGTCCTGCCGCACCGAAGGATGTTGCGAGGATGCCTGCTGCTCGTTTCCCACCGGGCCAGTGGCAGCGTTGGCGGTGGGGGATGGAGAACAACGAGGCGGCCCGCCGACGGGAGCCGTTTGAGCGACACGGGCGGCAAGGGCGGCCCGACACTCAGCTCGAGCGCAGCGAGTGTCTGACATGGAGACGATGGATCGACGGAGCGACGAACTAATGGACGGGAAGCTACGGCGCACCCCTACCTGGCGCGCCAAATGTCGAGGTATGGGGTCCCAGCAAACCATTAAGGTACGAACACTGGGGTTCGCGCGAAGTCTTTCCCTCCCACCGATCTACGCTCTAGCTTGCTAGGATCTCGCGGACGAACTCGTCGAACTCACAACACAGAAGGACACAAGGTTTATACTGGTTCGGGCCACCGTTGTGGTGTAATACCCTACTCCAGTGTGGTGGTGGTGGATTGCCTCTTGGGCTGATGATGAACAATACATGGGCAGAACGGCCTCCCGAGGTTGAGGCGTTCTTGTGGTCGGTGAGCTTGTGTGTGAGGTGGTCTCTCTTTTGCCCAGCTCTTCTCTCTTGAGCTGAGCTCTCCCTCTCTTGTGGTGGCTAGTCCTATTTATAGAGACCCTGGCCCTCTACCCAAATATCAAGCGGGAAGGGAGCCAATAATGGCGGTCTAATTTGAAGGGGGACAGCTAGTACAAGCTATCCTGAAAAAAGTAGTCTTCGCCTGCACAAAGTTCTGGTGGTGACGCCGTTCTGGGCTCCACGGTGACCTCTGTCTTGCAGTCCTCGGTCTTGGTCTTGTTGCACCGAAATAGCAACCTTTGCCTGAGGCCTTGGTACTCCGCGGCTGCGCTTGCCCCCTTTGCACCAAAGAGGAAACAAGGACGCCGTGCGCGCTGGCGCCCGCCTGGTGTCGATCGTCATGGCTCACGTCACAAGAACCTCGTGAGGTTCGCCTTGCCTTGATATCTCCGCTCCTCGTGAGCCTGCCTGGCTAGGCCACTCCAAAGGAGCTCTTGCGTCATCCGCCTCGCGAGGCTTGGCCCCTTGCAAGGGTCTTGGGCGCTTCGTTGGTGAGGATGGGCCGTACGGCCTGCTGGCTTAGCCACGCGGCGGTCCGCAGGCAGGCAAGTCTGGGACCCCCATTCCTAGAACACCGACAATCACTGAGTTTACAAATCAGTAGCTCCGAAATGCTTTCTGTAGAGAACTAAAACTAAGTTTTTAAGCCATCTGTTTTGCAAGAACTCTGCACTTTGTGATGCTTATCCACTCTACCTCATCTATATCTATTCACAGGGTCTGCTGTCAGTAAGTTTGCAGAAATGTATGATCAAAGCGACAGCCAGAACAGGTCTGAGGAACATGTGCAGATGAGTGAGGGCTCAGATCCCTCTAGCACTTCTGATGATGGCAGCAGGAGCACACCATGTAACTTGCCCAAAGCAGCCACCGGGTCAAGGAAGAAGAAAACCTCAGATTCTGAAGATGAGGACTATGTGGCTGTTGAGGAGGAAGTCAGCTCCAAGAAGAAGGTGCTGAAGAAGGAATATGGCACATCTGCAACAACTAAGCCTGGCTTGCACAAGAAGGCCCCTGCCAAGAGGGTGCCAACCTTAAACGTTAGATCCTCAACTGCTGAAACCTCCAAGTCAACTGGAGAGGCTGTTGGAGAAGGAAAGAAGATGAAGGAAAGGTTCAAGAAGACCACTGCCAGAGTGCTTGGTAGATCCTCCATTATGAGAGATCCAGAAGAAGATGAAGAGGAAGAGGATGCTACTCTAGCTCCCAAGTCTCAGAAGCTCATGGGAGATGCTATTAAATCAGGGGCTACTGCTTCAAAGCCCAAATCTGCTCCCAAGGCTGCTGCTCAGAAGCCTTCTGCACCCAAGAGAAACACCAAAAGTATTCCTGCTGAGGAAGAGAACAAGGCCCCAGTGCCTCAAGCTGAAGAAGAGGAAGCTGATTCACTTGTTTTGAGGAAGTTAAAGCCCAAAATTCCTGACCACAATGATGCTCATCCAGTCGCTGAGGACATGCAAATCAGTAAAGAGGCAGGACTGAGATTGTGGAGAGAATCTGATCCCTATGCTGTTAGGAGGAGGACTATAGTTGATTACAGGTTTCACACAAAGGAACAACAAGACTTCTATGAGACAATTTTGCTTGACAAGAAGCCCATTGTTTGTGACATGAGATGTGTTGATTGGGAATACATCAAGGAGAATGAAGATCACTTCCCAGGAGTATATGATAGCTTCAAGGCATGTGGAGTAGATGAATTTGTTGGATAGAAGCTCACCAAATGGAATGATGAGCTGATCATGCAGTTTTACTCCACTGCCTGCTTCTATCCAGATGGAAGGATAGTATGGATGTCTAAAGGTACTAGATACCAATCCACTGTTGAAGAATGGGCCAAGCTAATCAATTCCCTAGAGGAACATGAGGATGACTTGGATGTGTATGCCAAGAAGAAGAAAGACCACAACTCCACGGCAAACATGTACAAAGAGATCCCAGATAAGGATTTGGAGACACATAAGCTTGGATCTGTACATTTCCTATTGTCTGGTCTGCCTACCATCAACTGGATCTTAAGGCACACATTGCCACCCAAGTCAGGAGATCACAAGATGATCAGAGGACATTCTATCAACCTGCTATAGTTTTTTGATGTTCCTCATAAGTTCAAGGTCATGAGTCTGATCGTAGAAACAATCAAGAGGATAGCTGCTGATCAGAAGAGAAGTTGTGGGTATGCTCCACATATTCAGGAGCTTATCAATTGTAAGATGGGCACAGGAACATACTTGCTGGACAAGGAGCATCTACCCTTATATCCTAAATTTGAAGACAACACAGTAGTGATGAATGACGAGGAACCATCATCAGCTCAAGCATAGGAGAAGAGAGCCAAAGCAAAGGCTAAGAAAGTTGCAAGGATGCCAAGCGCAGAAGAAGCATCTCAGGTGTTCCTAAAGTCAAAACAAGATCAATTAGGCTATCTGATTCAAGCTACACTAAGGATTGAGAAGGGCTTGGCCACCCTGACTCAAAATCAGGAGAGCCTGGAGAGGATTGTTGAGACAAAATTTTATGATCTTGTCTGAAGGTAACTGAGATTCAGACTACAGTTGAGCAGCTTCAAGAGGAAGCAGAAGAGAGGAGAGGGAAGGAAACTACTGATGCTTTTCAGTGTGTGCCATGAGGTCCAAGGTCTGCTGCAGTGCTAGTTTCAGATGCTAGAGCTACATTGTCAGCACCAGCAGCTACAACTCCAGTGCCACCTCCAGCACCCACTCCACCAGCTCCAACTACATTGACAGATGCCTTTGTCCTTGGAGTTCTCTCTACACCACCTCCTGAAGACCAAGCCCGAGAGACGCATAGCACTATGCATTTTCAAACTTTTTGGTAACTTGTTGCCAAAGGGGGAGAAATATGAATAGATCATAGGCTTTGAGAGAGTGTTTTGCTTCTTTGTCTTTGGTTGAACTTTTCACTGTGTGAGATACTTTATATCCTTGTGTGAGATACTCATTTGATCATGTGGTTGATCATTTGCTACCTTAATGCTTGTTTGGATGATACTATCTTTTATATCTCATATATGATCATTCACTTGCTAGGTAATGAGTGCATGCTTTTAATTTCTATCATTTTGAGCGCTCCACCAAGATGTATGTGACATGGAAGAGTAACCCATGATCCTAATCGATTGTGCATTTGCATTCAAAAGAAAATCTTAAATAATGCACAAATTTAGGGGGAGCTCTTGCTTATCACATACTTCTCAAAGCGACGATGTTTTTCAATCTTATGATCATTTGTCGAAGCTTTTATCTATATGTTGTCATCAATTACCAAAAAGGGGGAGATTGAAAGTGCAACTATCCCTGGGTGGTTTTGGTAATTCCTAACAACATATAGCTCATTGAGCTAATGCTATTTTAAGATAAATATTTCAAGAAAGCTCAATGATTGGCATTGCATGGATTAGAAAGTGGACCCCTCAAACTGCTAAGGACAAAAGATTGGCTCAAGATCAAAGCACAAGACTCTACATTTTACTTTTAGTGATCCAATATCACATTGATTCCATAGGAAAAGCCAATACTATTAAAAGGGGGTGAGGTGTTTCTTAATGAATTACTTGCTCAAAATGCTTAGCGATATGCTCCAAAAACTCTCAACTACTTTCTCACATCCACATTTGTCCCAAACCAAAAGTCAAACTCGGCCCCATAGAAAATTTCTATCCGGCGCCACCGAGTTCACTTGACATAGCCACTGCCACAAACCCTAATCACTTTGGTCTCACCGATAGGGATCTCGGTCTAACCGAGATGGGATTGCAACCTCTCTGTTTCCCTTTGTAACGTTTCGGTCCAACCGAGATGAGCGATCGGTCCCACCGAGATTGCAATGCAAACTCTCTATTTCCCCTTCGTAACGTTTCGGTCTAACCGAGATGAGCGAATCGGTCCCATCGAGTTTGCCTGACCAACTCTCTGTTTGTCTATTACCAAACTCGGTCCCACCAAGTTTGTGTAATCGGTCTCACCAAGATTACGTTATGCCCTAACCCTAATGGAATCGGTCCCACCGAGTTGACATGTCGGTCCCACTGAAAATCCTAACGTTCACATTTTGAACTAAATCGGTTTAACCGAGTTTTATAATTCGTTCCCACCGAGTTTGGAGATTTGTGTGTAACGGTTATATTTTGTGTGGAGGCTATATATACCCCTCCACCCACTCTTCATTCGTGGAGAAAGCCATCAGAACATGCCTACACTTCCAACATACATTTTCTAAGGGAGAACCACCTACACTTGTGTTGAGGTCAAGATATTCCATTCCAACCACATAAATCTTGATCTCTAGCCTTCCCCAAGTTGCTTTCCACTCAAATCATCTTTCTACCAAATCCAATCCTATGAGAGAAAGTTGAGTGTTGGGGAGACTATCATTTGAAGCACAAGAGCAAGAAGTTCGTCATCAACACACCATCTATTACCTTTTGGAGAGTGGTGTCTCCTAGATTGGTTAGGTGTCACTTGCGAGCCTCCGTCAAGATTGTGGAGTTGAACCAAGGAGTTTGTACGGGCAAGGAGATCGCCTACTTCGTGAAGATCTACCCTAGTGAGGCAAGTCCTTCGTGGGCGATGGTGATACGTCTCCAACGTATCTATAATTTTTTATTGTTCCATGCTATTATATTATCAACATTGGATGTTTTATATGCATTTATATGCTATTTTATATGATTTTTGGGACTAACCTATTAACCTAGAGCCCAGTGCCAGTTTCTGTTTTTTCCTTGTTTTAGAGTATCGCAGAAAAGGAAAATCAAACGGAGTCCAATTGACCTGAAACTTCACGGAACTTATTTTTGGACCAGAAGAAGCCCAGGGAGTATCGGAGTTGGACCAGGAGAGTCCCGGGCTGCCCACGAGGGTGGGGGGTGCGCCCACCCCCCTGGGCGCGCCCCCTGCCTCGTGGACAGTCTGGAGGTCCACCAACGTACTTCTTCCTCCCATATATACCCATATACCCTAAAAACTTTGGGGAGCACAATAGATCGGGAGTTCCGCCGCTAGAAGCCTCTGTAGCCACCGAAAACCAATCTAGACCCATTCCGGCACCCTGCCGGAGGGGGCAATCCCTCTCCGGTGGCCATCTTCATCATCCCGGTGCTCTCCATGATGAGGAGGGAGTAGTTCTCCCTCGGGGCTGAGGGTATGTACCAGTAGCTATGTGTTTGATCTCTCTCTCTCTCTCTCGTGTTCTTGATGTGGTACGATCTTGATGTACCGCGAGCTTTAATATTATAGATGGATCTTATGATCTTTCTCCCCCTCTACTCTCTTGTAATGGACTAAGTTTTCCCTTTGAAGTTATCTTATCGGATTGAGTCTTTAAGGATTTGAGAACACTTGATGTATGTCTTGCGTGGGATACCCGTGGTGACAATGGGGTATTCTATTGATCCACTTGATGTATGTTTTGGTGATCAACTTGCGGGTTCCGCCCATGAACCTATGCATAGGGGTTGGCACACATTTTCGTCTTGACTCTCTGTAGAAACTTTGGGGCACTCTTTGAAGTACTTTGTGTACGTTGAATAGATGAATCTGAGATCGTGTGATGCATATCGTATAATCATACCCACGGATACTTGAGGTGACATTGGAGTATCTAGGTGACACTAGGGTTTTGGTTGATTTGCGTCTTAAGGTGTTATTCTAGTACGAACTCTAGGGCTGTTTGTGACACTTATAGGAATAGCCCAACGGATTGATTGGAAAGAATAACTTTGAGGTGGTTTCGTACCCTACCATAATCTCTTCGTTTGTTCTCCGCTATTAGTGACTTTGGAGTGACTCTTTGTTGCATGTTGAGGGATAGTTATATGATCCAGTTATGTTATTATTGTTGAGAGAACTTGCACTAGTGATAGTATGAACCCTAGGCCTTGTTTCAACGCATTGCAATACCGTTTGTGCTCACTTTTATCATTAGTTACCTTGCTGTTTTTATATTTTCAGATTACAAAAACCTTTATCTACCATCCATATACCACTTGTATCACCATCTCTTCACCGAACTAGTGCACCTATACAATTTACCATTATATTGGGTGTGTTGGGGACACAAGAGACTCTTTGTTATTTGGTTGCAGGGTTGCTTGAGAGAGACCATCTTCATCCTATGCCTCCTACGGATTGATAAACCTTAGGTCATCCACTTGAGGGAAATTTGCTACTGTCCTACAAACCACTGCACTTGGAGGCCCAACAACGTTTACAAGAAGAAGGTTGTGTAGTAGACATCAGATGGCCATGGTGGGATAGACAAGGTTGCTTCTTTGTGGACCCTTCGTGGGTGGAGCCCTCCGTGGACTCACGCAACCGTTACCCTTTGTGGGTTGAAGTCTCCATCAACGTGGATGTACAATAGCACCACCTATCGGAACCACGCCAAAAAACTCCGTGTCTACATTGTGTTTGCTCCCTCCAAACTCCTCCCTTTACCTTCATATGCAATTGTTTTACATTCCATTGCTATACTCTTAGAATTGCATGTGTAGGTTGATTACTTGAATTGTGCTATGTTGCTAAAATCTGCCAAGACTTAAAATTGGGAAAAGGCTAGATTTTTATTTGGTCAAGTAGTCTAATCACCCCCCCTCTAGACATACTTTCGATCCTACACATTCACATACTGCTAGCCTATGCCAACCATCACAATATCCTCCTATACCAAATGGATGTGAAGAGTGCCTTTCTCAATGGCAAGATTGAAGAAGAAGTGTATGTTGCACAACCCCTGGCTTTGAAGATCCAAAACATCCTGATATGGTATACAAGCTCAACAAGGCACTGTATGGTCTCAAACAAGCCCCTCGTGCTTGGTATGACACACTCAAAGACTTCCTGAAGAGCAAAGGCTTCAAAACTGGTTTCCTGGATCCCTCTCTTCACGAAGACATACGATGGTGAATTGTTTGTGTCCCAGATCTATGTGGATGACATTATCTTCGGCTACACTAACAAAAGATACAGTGATGAGTTTGGGCACATGATGCAAGAGCAATATCAGATGTCCATGATGGGTGAGATGAAGTTCTTCCTTGGTCTTCAAATCCATCAGCAGAGCAACGACATCTTCATATCTCAAGAGAAATACCTCAAAGATTGCCTGAAGAAGTTTGGAATGCAAGACTGCAAAGGATACATGATGCCAATGCCAACCAAAAGTCATCTGGGTCCTGACGACAATGGTAAAGAGTTCGATTAAAAGGTATACCGCTCCATGATTGGTTCTTTACTCTACTTGTGTGCATCTAGGCC
The DNA here is from genome assembly GCF_018294505.1 of Triticum aestivum. Classification (NCBI taxonomy): domain Eukaryota; kingdom Viridiplantae; phylum Streptophyta; class Magnoliopsida; order Poales; family Poaceae; genus Triticum; species Triticum aestivum. The sequence goes on from NC_057797.1 coordinate 461,335,082, forward strand.
AGATATAGTGCTTAGCGTTTGCATGTGTGCCCGATTCCAAGCGACACCAAAGGAGTCGCATCACTTAGGTGTGAAGCGAATTCTTGATATTTGGATTACACCCCAACACTAGGATTATGGTATCCAAAGGGCTCAGAGTTTGATCTAGTTGGATTATCAGATGCTGATTATGCTAGTGACAAGGTTGATCGCAAGTCTACATTAGGTACATGTCACTTTCTTGGATGATCTCTTGTCTGTTGGTCTTCAAAGAAGCAGAACTATGTGTCTCTCTCCACTGCTGAATCTGAATACATTGCTGCTGGATCTTGGTGTGCTTAGCTTCTATGGATGAAGCAAACTCTCAAGGACTATGGCATCCATCTGAAGCAAGTGCCACTCTACTGCAACAACAAAAGTGACATCAAGATTGCCAACAACCCAGTTCAGCATTCAAAGACAAAGCACATTCAGATCCGTCATCACTTTCTCAGAGATCATGTCATGAAGTAAGATATTGATATCATTCACGTCAACACAGAAGAGCAATTGGCAAATATCTTCACAAAGCCCTTAGATGAGAAAAGGTTTTGCAAGTTGCGGTGTGAACTAAATATCCTAGAATCCTCAAATGTCCTGTGATTGGACACACATCCTAATGCTTATGCATGTTGATGACTTAGATGTGCAACACATGAAGTAACGTATATCTTCAATCAATGAAGACATACACTCTAAGTGTGAATACATTAATGCGGAGTTTGACTTCAGAGTGCCACGATAATTGTGCGTCGTGTCTGGGTCTTATACATCCTATACGGTGGGTAACGCCACCACCAAATTCTTATTTGAAGTGTTTTTATTAGCGTCACATTTGCAAAGTCTTCACATTTGGTTTGTCTTCAACATTGATTTGTTTTCGAGTTTATCTTCACAATGTTGATTCAGTCTCATACTAATATATAAATATATTTGTGTTCTGTCCTCTACAACATTCACTTATAGCTATGTCTTCTTGCTCGAATCTTTTGATCTAAGTGAATGTGATCGGACCCTAAACCCCTCTATGCTTCTACCTCAGAGTCTATCTATCAAAAATCATATGCATTCTATTGAAACATGTCATTTGTCTTCTCTGAGTCCTTGTTAGCTGAAGACAAAGAGACAAACGTTTAAATCTGTTTTTAATGCCATATCCTTTTTGCCTGAATACCAGAGAAGCCGGAACGACCACCTGACAATCCAGGCGTGCATGGGAACATGGAACAACTTCCAATGAGTTGCATGCGTGCCACGTGTCCTTCAGATGTGAACCGCCAGGGGCACCTGCGTAATAACGATGTGTCGTCCATGTCCTTATAAATACACACCTCACCGCGGTTATTATCTCTTCTTCCACCTCCTCTCCTCGCACCAAAATCCTAGCGCCTCCGCTAGCTCGCGTCGACGCCGGAGACGAAGCGCTTAGCTGCCGCGACATCTTCGACACCGTCCTCACGCCGGCCGCGGACCTCGTCCTCTCTGCCTCCACCATAGGTGTCTTCCGTTGACAAGTTAAGGCACAGTAGATTGAATTGCTCGGCCTCTCTCTCTCCATCTTGTCTAGCAGTTCGTCAAGCGGTAATTAAAACTTACTTTTTACTGCCTTTTTGATCCGTCAAATCCATTCACTTCATCCAAAAGTAGTTTCTTCACTTTCATATCTGGATCTGTCCATGTCTACATCTCATATCATGCCAAGTATATTCACTTATGCTTCACAACTAGTTAGATTCCTCACTTGTACTTATTCATGGATTCGTACAAATCTGGAACCAACTCTCTTCAAATAAGTGAATGTCTTTGCACTATGAGGTCAATGTCTTCAAATTGATTTATCTTCAAAATCTTCCGAGAATGCATATGACCTCTTCCCCTTCCCTCGCACCTTAATGCTGTCACAGGTACATGTCCGTGGGAGAATCCCTTGGTTCTCATAGTCTGCATTCATTTGCAGAGTTTTTGTTGCATCACATCAACTCTCCTGAAGCCCGTTCCTGCCTGACCAGCAAGAGGAAGCCAGTTATAGTCTTGAAGCCGTTTAGTCTGAATCCAATGGCCACTGACAAGTCTGTAAGGAAGGGCGGCAGGCAGCGTAGTGGAGATACAGCCAAGGATCTGCCTCCAGATCTGTTTGAGCAATACAAGACAGATCCTGAAGAAACCTATGGCGAGCGCAAGACTCGAATCCAATGGATTCGAAGATATTGGGAAGAGCAATGGTTCATGTACAGATTTGTGACTATTGAATATGCTGAAAAGAATGCCATCAAGGGCCCCTGGGGAGATATTCTAAACAGAAATCTGCAGCCTAAGTCCAAGCCCGAAGCCATTGCTCAAGGTTTCTATCCGTGCATGCTCCGAGGGCCACGGCCCAAAAACGCCGAACCATCATCTTTGCTGTGGTGTCAAGATGACAATCTCTTCAAGCGCAACTATCAGTTTGCAAAAGAGTCAACAAAGAAGAACAAGAAGGACCTTGGACTCAATTTCAACCCTGGTTCGCCTGCTCCAAGGGCCGATGGCACCCGCGATGCCAATCCCAATGAAATCGGCCCCTTCTACAACCTCGAAGGCCTCATCACTCATATTACTGTACACGGGACTATGGTGGATCGCACAGCTGACGACGCAGATTCTGATGAAGCACCAGCTCCACCTAAGTCGCAGAAGCCAAAGAAGTCAAAAGCTTCGAAGCCCTATGCTGCACCAAAAGCTTCACACATGAAGCCATTGGCCACTGCACCTCCTGAACCCAGTGTGCATTCTGAGGATCTGTGTCCTATCTCCAAGAAGGCCGAGAAGACAAAGAAAACCAAGAAGCCGAAGAAGATTTGTGGGCATGAACTCACTCCAGTTGCCGTTCTGTGGAACGAAGACAAAACCATTGATGTGTCAAGCGACGAAGATCTTGGTGATGATGCCCTTGAGTTGTTGATCAAGAGAAAGCAAGAGGCGGAGATCTTGAACGATCTGCCCCTCTTTGATGTGGATATTCTGAACCACTTCATCGACGAATGGTTTGATGACTAAGCCTGAACATTGATGATCTTCAGCTACCAGTTAACATCAATGTCACCTTTCACGGAGCCATTGCTAATGAGTTGGCCTTGGCTCTGAAGATTGTCGAGCTGAAGAACAAAATTGATTTTGAGATGGCACAGTTCAAGAAGCACATGGCAAAGCTCAACGTGGCTGATGTTCAAAGCTTCAAGAAGATGTTGTTCAAAGCTTCAAGAAGATGTTGCATGAGCTCAAGGAACAGTTTCACAAGAAACGTGCAGAAGCAAAAGGTTCAAGAGAGCGGATGAAATACTTCGCAGAGAAATGTGTTCAAGCACACAATGAGGCAGAGAAGCACAAGGCACTGGGGCACCCTAGTATCGACCCCAGAATGGTTGTCAAATAGAAGAAGAAGTCTGCTGCAGCCCGAACTGAAACACCAAGGCAGGAAGAACCTCGCATTGTCTTCCCTGCCAGCATGACAATCAATGCCGAAGCTGATGTTCCACCCCCAAGGCCTCACACTATTGAACATGCATTTGATCGCGGCCAACTTGTCACTGTTCGATGGCATGTTCTGGTTCCTCCCACTGCTCCCGGACCATAATATGAATACCATGTGGAGCACAGGCCTCAGGTCCAGAAGCCAAAGCCCAGACTGCCAAGGTTTCCCGGTGCTGTAACATCGCCAGGCTCGTTCAATGTAAACAGCTTCAGGGCACACAACACATTCTTTAACAGTGCCAAGAACCCTTACTCAAAGCCAAAGATATCATCTGATCGCTTCTGGAGCTATCAGCAGCGCAGTTATTACTCACGTGTATTGTACAATCAAGGGCGAATCTTTCCTCACATGTGTATGGATTGTGAAGCCATTGCTGAACTACCTTGCATGGAAGAAGCTCTAGACCATTTCAGAGATGTTGGCCTTCTGCAGTTCGTCACTGACAAAGAGCTTTGGAATGAAGAGCTTCTGCTGCAGTTCTATACCACTCTTCACATTCGTGGCTACAACAAGGATCCGAAGACTTGGGTCCTTGAGTGGATGACAGGCGATGTGCATCATGAAGCCAAAGCTCAAGATATTATAGGGCTTACTTCCTTGCCCACTCTGGGCGAGTTCTATGAACCAGGTTGTTAGCTACACATGAATGCTCTGGAGAGTATATTTCAGAAGCCTGAGCCAAACATGAGTCAGATGCTCCGCATGATGAAGCCATTGCCCCGAGCTGTAGAATATCCCAAGGAATTCTTTGTCGAGGACCTCGAGTATTTTCCCCATACCATTTATCACATTGTGAGACGAACTCTAAAGCCAGTAAAGGGACATTCACCTACAGCCAAACTTGAAGGCACCATGAAGACCTTGGTGTTCTATATTCTCAATGGCATTTGCTTCAATGCTCAAGACTTCTTCATCAGGCAGCTTGCTGCATCTAGAATTGATCTATTTGGCTTGAAGTTTTATGCTCCATGGGTGATGCGCCTGATCAAACTTCATTCATCTGTCGACTATCAGCCCTCAGTGCGCAACCATCTTGTCTTCCTGCCTGAGGTTTATATGTCTGTCGAAGCCATCTACCTTGAGCCTGCCAAGGAGCCACTTTATCTTCATAACGTTGATCGCCAGAGCTTCACGCAACCAATTGAGGGAGTCCTTGCTGCTACTCGAGTCTATCCTCTGGCTGGAAATATGCGTGCACCTCGTCGTGCTCAAACTGAAGCCACTGAAAGCACCATTTCTCAAAGGCCTCGGAAGCTATCTCGTGTACTCAATGACCGAGAGCTTCTTGTGGCCTTACATCAGAAACAGGATAAACACCATGACTGGCTACAGCGTCAGATGTAGAGCATCTTGGTGGATGTCAATCACATTCGCAATCTTGCCACCAAGAACTCATTTGTTGCCCATGAAGCCTATCAGCGGTCTTGGAAGAGTCTCACACTGCTATGCTCCGAAGACGATCTTCGTGAAGACGGCTTCACAGAGGGCTTCAAATTTGATTCCAAGCCTCCCCAGAATGCAAGCTGGCATCGAACTCCTCCCAATGAAGATTCCGAGTATTCATCTTCGGCTGCAACTATTGTTGTGAGAGTCGTCGATGAAGAAGATGATGCCACTTCACCAACCATGGCTTCGCCACGTCTCGACACTACACCAGGCCCCTCTGCACCACCAAACTCCAACGTCGACCCTGCACCTTCATCTAGTCCTGATGGGAACGAGTAGATGCTCTATGTCTTCAAACCTTTTTGGTCATTACTGACAAAAGGGGGAGAAGCATATGAGTTGATAGTCTACAAGCAGGTCCATATGGGTGGTTGCTATATTTTTTTTGCCAAGTGGTTACAACTCTCGTTTTTGATACATTTGGTTCTTTGGGTTGTAACACTTAAACTTGATGGTCGTCTGCTATATTTCCTGCTACTCTGTGATACGATGATAAATTCCGCATGAAGTCATTCCGCATACGTCCATTTTTTCATTATGCATGTCATTATATTAGCTACATCTTTATATGCATGATGAATTTTCTTCATAAGTTGAAGAGGATCTCCACAAAGTAAAACCTGCCATGTGCATTTGCATTCAAAAGCAAACTACGTATATGCACATCTTCAAGGGGAGCCTTTTTACTACTCATGAAGACAATGTCTTAAATCCTTAAACATTCACATACTTTTATCCCCGTTGAAAACTTCAACCAGTTTGTCATCAATCACCAAAAAGGGGGAGATTGTAAGTGCATCTAGTGCCACCCCTAGTTGGTTTTGAAGTATTGACGGCAAACTTGGTTGAGGGACTAATGTGTTTGTGAGAATTGTAGGATAACACAAGTAGTAGTCCCTCATTGATTCGGTTTACCTACTAGAGATGACCCCCAAAAATGTGTGAAGACATTGAAGACAATGGTGGTCTATGAAGATATTCACAACGAAGACTATGACATGAGAAGACATCGTATGAAGACTATGGAGTACTAAGACATAGTTGTTTCGTAGTTTCCTTTCCTTCTTTGTTGAATCATAGGAACCACCGCACTATTAAGTGGGGTCCAAGTGAACAAAGTCAGAATGACTAAAGTGATGCTCAACCAAATCCTATGTCTTCGAGTGAAGACAATGAGAGAAAATCTTATCCAGAGCTGGATGAGTCAGCTTTACTTGTAGCCCAAGTCAAGCTGTCGCATGTGTTTGAAATCTGACCGTTGGACACGTGTCAGTTCCTTAGTGACCAAGGGTCATTTCGGAAAAATCAGGTCGGGTTGCCTCCTGGCTACAAATAGCCCACCCCCTACACCATAAATTGGTGGCTGCTCAGAGTTAGTGCACGACTTTTGTCGTTTGAGAGCAACCCACCTCTGAAGCATTTGAGAGAGAAATCCTTGCAAGGATAAAGCCCTAAACACCTAGAGCCAAAGAGTGTTAGGCATCACTGAAGTCTTTCTGTTTGTGTGACCTGAAGACTTGTTACACTTGAGGACTGTGAATCCTCCAGCCGGTTAGGCGTCGCATTCTGAGCATCCAAGAGTCATTGTGGATTGCCGGTGAACGACATCTATGAAGGTTTGGAAGTCTCCCTTGAAGACTTACCAGCGTGATTGGGCAAGGACTGTGTGTCCTTAGCTCAAGGGGAATAAGGTCAAGACGTGATCTTCTGAGTTGAATCTCAGCCTCCCTAACCAGACGTACAGTTATCACAGCAACTGGAACTGGTCCAACAAATTCTTGTCCTCACCAAGAAACTGGTTCTATCCTTTACCTCTCTTTACTTACAGTTTGTCTTCGTGAAGTCATTGCCTGCTTGCATGATCTGATTGACTTCATTGTGTGAAGACTGTTGTTGTTTGGCTTCATACTATCTTCCATCCTGATCCATACTACCTAGCTACTGATAGTCTTCGTGCTTTTACTTCATTTCTTACTTGACTATGGCTTGTCTAGTGTAGTCTACCTTCCACTACATATCAATAGGTTCATTTCTACTGTTTGTCTTCAAAGCCCCCGTGTTTTGAAGACTTTCTTAAAAATCGCCTATTGACCCCCTTTAGTCGATAACTAGCACTTTCAAGGTCGCTTGTGGCCGTCGTGCAGTCCGGCCGCAACGCCCATGCTACTCCCCCTTGGGGAATTTTTTGTTTTTCTCATGCGGTGTGGTTGTGTGAATCACGCAGTTCGTTTCTGATTTGTGCATACATATGTTTTTTGGTGCGAGTTCCCACAGTTTGAAAAAACAGATGCAGTGCAGTATTGAACAAAAAATGCAGTCCACTCGCCTCATCCCCACAGTGCAAAATTCATTATTAACCAAAAAATATATATGCAGTGCACTACGGGAATACCAAAAAACTTCAGAGAAAAAGAAAGAGGATAATGCACTGCACTTCGGTCTTATAAAAAGTCCAGTATGAAGGACTTTGAAGTACACTTCATTTGGAAAAAAATGTATTTACAAAAGTTTATGATGTGTTCATTCAGGACGCTTAAAATAGTAAAAACTAAACTAATGCAACTCACTTTCTCGAGTGCTTGCGGTTCACTTTTAAGAGTGTTGCATTTCACTTCCTCGTCTAAGAAAAATGCAGTGCACTTCGGTCTTATAAAAAGTCCAGTATGAAGGACTTTGAAGTACACTTCATGGAAATAATGTATTTACAAAGGTTTAAATTGTGTTTGTTCAAGACGCTTAAAATAGTAAAAACTAAACTAATGCAGCTCACTTTCTTGAGTGCTTGTGGTTCACTTTAAAGAGTGTTGCATTTCACTTCCTCGTCTAAGAAAAATTAAGTATGACAAAAGAAACCATGCAGTGCACTTGCCTGTCTCATGCAGCGCGGTTTTCCGTCCGATGCAGTGCGGTTTTTCTGTTGGATGAAGTTCACTCGTCGATTTGGGTGTCGGAATAAACTGAGTGTTCGCATTTCAGTAATTTTAAAACAGCTCTTAAACCGTAAGAAATTAGAGAGAGTGTTCTACATGAAAAAGTTGCGCCTCGTTGATATATTTCCAGCGGCGTAATGTTTGAATCATTTCGACCAGCGGTTTGTAAAAAATTCACGAAAAACGGCCGCTGCCCCTCCTCGTTAGCAGCACGATTTTCAAAATTAACTAAAAACTGTAAGGAATCTCAAAAAAAATTCAACATATGAAAGTTGCACCTCATCCGTAGCTTTCCAACGACGTATCACATGCCTCGTTTCGATAAACGGTTCAAAAACTGGAGCGAAAACAATACGGTAATTGCAAAAAATTCAAAAAAAAACATAATTCCGTGATTTACTAAATTTAAAATTGCTCTTAAACCGTAACGAATTAGAGAAAATAATAGATACGAAAAAGATACGCCTTGATGATATCATTCAGACGGTGTATCATTTGCTTCATTCCGACGAGCGGTTTAGAAAAAAAACGAAAAACACCCGCTGCCACTCGTTTTGCATTGTACCATTTTCAAAACTGCTCTTAAATCATGAGGAATCTTGAAAAGTGTTCAACATGGCAAAGTTGCGCTTAATCCATAGCTTCTCAGCGGTATATTACACGCCTCATTCCAATAAACGGTTAAAAAATTAGAGTGAAAAAGGTACTGAAAAAACACCCCATGCAGTTTTTTCCGACACGAAGTTCACTAGTCTCTGTATTGCAGTACCCCTCCTACTGAAAGTGCAGTGCCCTCGCGTTGTGCGTGCAGTGCGGAAGTGTTATCAGAATAGTTATTCTGCTAATATTAGCAGAATAGACCGGCTGTATGTAATATTAGCAGAATAGTTATTCTGGTAACACTTTCGAACTGCACTCTCAACGCAAGTGCATGTCATTGTTTGAACCAAGTGTGCTGCAGTACTGTGGCGAGTGAACTTTCTGTCGCAAAAAACTGCATGTTGTGTTTTTCGGTACTATTTTCGCTCCAATTTTTAAATCGTTTGTCTGAACGAGGCATATAATATACTATTGAAAATCTATGGATTAGGCACAACTTCGCCATGTTGAAACTTTTTCAAGATTCATCACGGTTTAAGAGCAGTTTCGAAAATGGTGCAACGCACGATGAGTGGCAGCAAGCGTATTTTCATGATTCTTTCTAAACTGCTTGTCGGAATTAAGAAAATGATACACCGTTGGAAAGATATTGTCGAGGCGCATCTTTTTCGTATCTATTATTTTCTTTAATTCATTACGGTTTAAGAGCAGCTTCAAATTTACTAATTTGCGAAATTTTGTTTTTCAATTTGTTTTGCAATATTTTGGTACTGTTTTCGTTCTAGTTTTTAAACCATTTGTCGAAACGAGGCGTGCGATACACCATTGGAAAGCTATGGATGAGACGCAACTTACATATGTAGAAATGTTTTTGGGATTCCTTACGGTTTTAAGTTAATTTCAAAAATCGTGCGGCCGACGACGAGTGGCAGCGGCCATTTTTTTGCAAAATTTTTACAAACTGGTGGTCGGAATGATTCAAATGATACACCGTCGGCAAAATATTGATGAGGAGCAACTTTTTCATGTAGAACATTCTCTCTAATTCCTTACGGTTTAAGAGTTGTTGCGATTTTACCAAAATGCGGATACTCTGTTTTTCGTGACACTAAAATCGACGTGTATACTGCATCAGACAGAAGAACGCACTGCTTTCGACTGAAAACCGCACTGCATCAGACAGTCAAGTGAACTTCATGAATTTTTTTGTCGGACGTAAATTTTTCCAAGACAAGAAATTGAACCGCACTTCACATCGCGCATAAGTGATCCGCAACACTAGCGAGAAGTGAACCGCATTACTTTATTTGGTCGTTTCTGTAACATTTTTTTTCTGCACCTTACATTGAGAGTAAGTGATCCGCAACACTAGCGAAAGTGAACCTCAACAGTACCGGAAGTGAACTGCATGATTTCCTATTGTCTTTTTTCATACTTAGTATTTTTTACGGGCATAGACTGGGCGACTGAACCGCAGAGTTGAGAAAGTGCACCGCGACATGTATCAAAGTGAACTGCATGAGTATTTTTTGTCGTTTTTCTAACTTTTTTTCAACGAAAGTAGACCATAGAGAATGAGGTCAAGTGAACCACTATACAAAATGAAGGAAACTGCAAGACATTTTTGAACGGCCGAGGCTAGTGAACCCCATAATGTTTTTTTAGAAATGATTCTCAATTGCATAGTCAATGCTAATTTACTGCATTAATTTCTAGAAAAAAGAGGTTCGCTAGAAGAACATCCCCCAGAAGCAAGAAGAGAGCCGAACTACGTGAACAGGCACGCCGCACTGCATCGCACTAAATTAACAACAAAAATTACGATAATTTGTGACATGTTTTACAAGTACTCCCTCTTTTCTTTTCTTTTTACAAAACACAATGTACTACACGCACGAGAAACATGAACAACTGCACATGGCAAAATGAACTTCTACAAAAATGCAAAACTTCGTTCGAGTGTTTGTCATCGTCGCAAGGGGGAGCTTTGTGCGTGGTGTCAACTCATCGGCGGGGTAGCCGGACCACACTTTCGGATGGATACATATATGTATACATCTCCACGGGCACAACAAAAAATAAAACGAACTGAATATCCGTCAAGTGAATTGTAAAATGCACAAATCCATCCATCTGTTAACTGATGTAGAAATCTTGCTTGTTTGCAAGTCGGTAAGGTTGTACTACATGGGAGATGTGGCCTGAATGTGTGTTTCTGTCCAATGTAGAGCTAGCTAGCGATGAAACTGAATCAAAACTAGTAAGAAACATAACAGCCAGTTGTACAATGTTGGACAATGATCGGCGATCGCCCGTCCATCCTGTACTCCTACCGTAGCGCCGAGCAGCTAACCGGGACATCCTCCTAGCGGTCCAGCCACCCCCTGACCGGCTTTGGCATGTGCTCATCTTTGTTATTTCTGTGCCAGGGAGAGTGAAAGTGCAGACAAGTTCAGAACAAGTTTTTCTGAAATATGTACATCCGTTTGTATGTCTAAGAGTAGTAACCGCCAGTTGATGCCTATTTTTCTTATCCATGTGCAGAATTCTTGTAGCGAGCTGTGAGCAACTGTTATAACATCGTGCTGGGTGTTGTTACATTCTGCAGGGTCAGTTGACACTCATAATCTCCTACTCCGCCTTCTGACTGGAGCCGCTGCACTGATGACCAAAGCGGTCCGCAGAACAATGGTTGACTACTGTCTGGAGAACAAGTGACCAAAGCCGCTCGTCGGGGTGGTCGTGCCAGATTACCAGAGTCCCACGTGGGACAGAGCTCGCCATGGAAGTGGACGGGGGCACTGGTGATGCCTTGCCGGCAGTGCTCGCGCAGGCAAGGAGGATGGGACCTCGATGGACTACACGCACGCCAGTGAGCTGCACCAACGTGACTGACGTACTGCACGCCGTTGGGGGCCGGACTGCAACAAAACGCCCATCCGCACTGCACCGAGGAATCAGGCATACTGTAGTGCTTTGCACAAGCAAAATATGGAAAAAAGAAGCCCGAACTGCAACCTAGCGACACACTGCACCTCATCGAGTGACCTAGGCGAACTGCACGCTGGAGCGGATCTAGCTGATGGCGGCCAGATCCAGAGCGACGGCGACGGGCGAGCTTGAGATGGCCATGGCAGCTCCTAGAGCACAAGTGTATGAGGGAGAGGTGAGGAGGAGGAAGAAGGGAAGGAGAGAGAGGAGGGGTGGCTCGCCTTCGGTGCTACTCCGTCCGTCCGGCGCAGTGGCGTGGGGAGGGCGGGAGGTTGGGACCCGTCCAGCGGCGGAGACATTGAGGAGTGGGAGACGAGGGGAGGTGGAGTCGAATCCCACCAGATCCAGTGGTTTCTGGGCCTGGCTTGCCGCCAAAGGTAGTAAGTTGGATGGGCCACTACCTGTGTTCGGCGGCGGGCGGGAGAGGAAGGCGGGGCAGGGGACGCCCGATGGCCGCCGGCTGCCAGGTTATATATAGACATACACACACTTATAAGGACATGGTTACATAACCAAATTAAACATCCACTTACATAGTTGGCTACTACAATCATGGCATTTGCACACACCAAAGTAAACTATTGCATGCATAATTACATAGGTGGCTACTACACACATGACATTTCCACACACCAAAGTAAACTATATATTACATGCATTATTAACTAGGATAAACGATCATCTGATCATCGTCTACTTCTTGTGACGCTTTCTCTGGCTGTGGCTCGATTCAGCCTCGTCGATCTCCGTAACAAGGCACTTCCTCATGTCAACGATCCACATGTGCATCTTGTAGCATGTGTAAATGCTCTTAGCCGCGAACCTGAGGTGAGGTTCATCCAGTTGTCGCATCCAGGCCCCATGCCAGGATATGGGACATGTTCTGTTGGCATCCTACTTCATCTTTTCGTAGTATGGGTCGATGATGGCCGAGGCGAGTTCAACCAGGGAGTCCTTCTTCATGCTGCCCCAGACCCTGTAGTGCTCATGGATTTCGACCAGGCTCTGGCAGGCCAAGCCCGTAACCCTGAGCGCTATTACATCGTCGGTGGTTTCCACCGTGGCGAACTTGTAGTCGGTGCTATTGACAAACCTGGTGAAATGGTCACAAGGCTCTGCGGCCATGCAGTAGTGGTAGGTGAGGACATGATGGTGCATGCACAACTGGGCGACGGCAACCTTCTGATCTATGTTGGGACGACCGGTGGTGTACTGGAGGTCGATGCTGACCACCTTCTACTTGTCTCGAGCAAGCAACTGCTCAACGGTGTTGATGTCGTCCACCACGGCCGGGTCGATGGTGTACACCACCGAGAGATCCGTCTCCCTCGCGTGGGTCTCCACTTTATGCTTGCCAAACTCCATTGGAGCGCCGCTAGACACCCCCTATCTATGTGTCGTCGTGGGTGTGCTTGTTGTGTTGTGGGGCGCGATCGAAAGGTTGAAGATACTAAGGTTATAATGGCCGCGGGAATGAAAGGGGAAGCCGGACGGCCTGAAATATCGGCAGGCCCTGATGGGACTTCTAATTTGCAGCGCATAACTCCATCATGCCGCACGTAACTGCATCGCGTAGCAACATGTGCGGTGCAACCGCATGCATATGGGGGCCCCAACGTGATCGTGCGCACACCCAACGGCTGGCAGAGCACGCAAGGAGGGATGCGAGCAGAGCGCTCCGCAGTCGCCTCAACAGCGAGCAACCATATATATGCATATAGCAGTTGAACACGCAAGAAAAAGTTGTCCACAAGCCGAGTGCGCCGACGGACGCAAGCAGAGAGCGCCGACGGCCGCGATCAGAGCGTGCTGCGGCACCTAATGGCGAGCAGAGCTTGCCAAGGGACGCGAGCAGAGGCCGGCACAGTGATACGTGGCAAAAAAGACGAACTGTGCAAGCGATGTAGGAGACATCAAGCATGAATCATATTAGAGTTGCATGTGCGATAGGTGGCATACAGTTGATCTGTCTGAGCTGTTTGTGATGGAATAAGCCATGTGTGTTGCAGGCAAACGCTTGCTGGTATATAACCTTAAATATAACCAACAAAATGTTAATTTATGTTACAAAAATTGTATAACTGGAAACTATGTTCAAATACGAATCCAACGATATAATCTTTGGCGACATGCATTCGTATTTTATTAGTTAAATCCTACTTATAAATCAATAAGGGGGTATAGTAGTTAATTAAATCGTAAACGTTTTTTATTAATTGTATGTGTACATGTCCTTTCGTCCTCCTCTCACACATCATGTCACCCCGCTGCCGCAGACGGCTTCGAGCGCAAGCTTGAGCAGCACGCGGGGGTGTTTTTTGGCCAAACGGTGGTGAGCCCGTTCCCACGCAACCGCGCAGGTTCCCGCGCAAGCTTCCCGCCCGACCCGGTGAAATCCTCCAAAATCTCAATGCTTACCAGCCTACTATATAAACCCTCACGACCGATGAGTCATGTGTCACATTTTCCCCTCCCTCATGTAGCTTATCTCATCTGCTTCTCCCACAATCGCCAATGGCACCGGTCCGTCGTCGTAGCTCAGCCACTTCGCCGTCATCAGAGGACAGCTCCAGCTTGGAGGATACACTGCGGCGGCGGCGCAGTCGCCGTCGGAGTGTAGTATGCATGGCGTCCCTACTGGGTGTGCGCGGAACACCCACCACACGCTACGTCATCGTTGCCTGATACGTCTCCAACGTATCTATAATTTTTTATTGTTCCATGCTATTATATATTCTGTTTTGGATGTTAATGGGCTTTATTTTACACTTCTATATTATTTTTGGGACTAACCTATTAATCTAAGGCCCAGTGCAAATTGTTGTTTTTTTGCCTATTTCAGTGTTTCGCAGAAAAGGAACATCAAACGGAATGAAACCTTCGTGAGAGTTATTTTTGGAACAAACATGATCCAGGGGACTTGGAGTGGACGTCAAGAAACAATTGAGGAAGCCATGAGGCAGGGGAGCACGCCTACCCCCCTGGGCGCGCCCTCCACCCTCGTGGGACCCTCGTTGCTCCACCGACCTACTTCTTCCTCCTATATATATTCATATACCCCGAAAACATCCAGGAGCACCACGAAACCCTAATTCCACCGCCGCAACCTTCTGTACCCAAGAGATCCCATCTTGGGGCCTTTTCCGGAGCTCCGCCGGAGGGGGCATCGATCATGGAGGGCCTCTACATCAACTCCATGGCCTCTCCGGTGATGTGTGAGTAGTTTACTTCAGACCTTCGGGTCCATAGCTAGTAGCTAGATGGCTTCTTCTCTCTCTTTGGATCTCAATACAAAGTTCCCCTCGATCTTCTTGGAGATCTATTTGATGTAATCTTCTTTTGCGGTGTGTTTGTTGAGATCCGATGAATTATGGGTTTATGATCAAGATTATCTATGAACAATATTTGAATCTTCTCTGAATTCTTTTATGTATGATTGGTTATCTTTGCAAGTCTCTTCGAATTATCAGTTTGGTTTGGCCTACTAGATTGATCTTTCTCGCAATGGGAGAAGTGCTTGGCTTTGGGTTCAATCTTGCGGAGCTCGATCCCAGTGACAGAAAGGGAAACAACACATATTGTATTGTTGCCATTGAGGATAAAAAGATGGGGTTTATATCATATTGCATGAGTTTATCCCTCTACATCATGTCATCTTGCTTAAAGCGTTACTATGTTCTTATGAACTTAATACTCTAGATGCATGCTGGATAGCGGTCTACTTGTCACGGACGTGATGCCTATATACATGATCATACCTAGATATTCTCATAACTGTGCTCAATTCTATCAATTGCTTGACAGTAATTTGTTTACCCACCGTAATACTTATGCTATCTTGAGAGAAGCCACTAGTGCAACCTATGTCCCCCGGGTCTATTTTCCATCATATTAATCTCCCGTCAACAAGCTATTTCTGGCACCGTTTATTTTGCTTTCTTTACTTTTAGTCTTTATCATAAAAATACCAACAATATTATCTTATCTTCTCTATCATATCACAAGTGGCCGTGAAGGGATTGACAACCCCTTTATCGTGTTGGTTGCAAGGTTCTTATTTGTTTGTGTAGGTGCAAGGGACTTGAGCGTGGCCTCCTACTAGATTGATACCTTGGTTCTCAAAAACTGAGGGAAATACTTACGCTACTTTGCTGCATCACCCTTTCCTCTTCAAGGGAAAACCAATGCAGTGCTCAAGAGGTAGCAAGAAGGATTTCTGGCGCCGTTGCCGGGGAGTCTACGCACAAGTCAAGACATACCAAGTACCCATCACAAACTATTATCCCTCGCATTACATTATTTGCCATTTGCCTTTCGTTTTCCTCTCCCCCACTTCACCTTTGTCGTTTTATTCGCCCTCTCTTTTCGTCCGCCTCTTTTTCGCTTGGTTCTTGTTTGCTCATGTGTTGGATTGCTTGCTTGTCACGATGGCTAAAGATAATACTAAATTGTGTGACTTTTCCAATACCAACAATAATGATTTTACTAGAACTCCGATTGCTCCTCTTACCGATGTTGAATCTTGTGAAATCAATGATGCCTTGCTGAATCTTGTCATGAAAAATCCGTTTTCTGGCCTTCCTAGTGAAGATGCTGCTACCCATCTAAATAACCTTGTTGATTTGTGTGATATGCAAAAGAAGAAAGATGTGGACAATGATATTGCTAAACTGAAGCTATTTCCGTTTTCGCTTAGAGATCGTGCTAAGTCTTGGTTTTCATCTTTGCCTAAAAATAGCATTGATTCTTGGAATAAGTGCAAAGATGCTTTTATCTCTAAGTATTTTACTCCCGCTAAGATCATCTCTCTTAGGAACGATATAAAACTTTAAACAACTAGATCATGAGCATGTTGCACAAGCTTGGGAGAGGATGAAATTAATGGTACGTAATTGCCCTACACATGGTTTGAATCTTTGGATGATTATACAAAAATTTTATGCCGGATTGAACTTTGCTTCTAGAAATCTTTTAGATTCGGCCGCGGGGGGGCGCTTTTATGGAAATCACTTTAGGAGAAGCTACTAAACTCCTAGATAATATTATGGTTAATTATTCTCAATGGCACACTTAAAGATCTACTAGTAAAAAAGTGCATGCGATAGAAGAAATTAATGTTTTGAGTGGAAAGATGGATGGATTTATGAATTTTTTTTGCTAATAAGAGTATTTCTTCTGATCCTAATGATATGCCTTTGTCTACTTCGATTGATAATAATAATGAATCTATGGATGTGAATTTTGTTGGTAGGAATAATTTTGGTAACACGTATAGAGGAAACTTTAATCCTAGGTCGTTCCCTAGTAATTCCTCTAATAATTATGGTAATTCCTACAACAACTCTTATGGAAATTTTAATAAGATTCCCTCTGATTTTGAGACTAGTGTTAAATAATTTATGATTTCTCAAAAGAATTTCAATGCTTTGCTTGAAGAAAAATTGCCTAAGATTGATGAATTGGCAAGGAACGTGGATATAATTTCTCTTGATATTGATTATTTGAAACTTAGATCTATCCCACCTAAGCATGATATCAATGAGTCTCTCAAAGCCATGAGAATTTCCATTGATGAGTGCAAAGAAAGAACCGCTAGGATGCGTGCTAAGAAAGATTGCTTTGTTAAAGCATGTTCTTCTAGTTTCCATGATAATAAAGATGAGATCTAAAAGTAATTGATGTGTCTCCTATTAAATCTTTGTTTTGCAATATGAATCTTGATTATGATGGGACTAGAGATGAGTCAACTTTAGTTAAAAGGTGTCCCAAAAATTCGAAGTTTTTAGATCTTGATGCAAAAATTGGTAAAAATGGGATTGAAGAGGTTAAAACTTTAGATAGCAATGAACCCACTATTTTGGATTTCAAGGAATTTAATTATGATAATTTCTATTTGATAGATTGTAGTTCCTTGTTACAATCCATGCTAAATTCTCCTCATGCTTATAGCCAAAATAAAGCCTTTACTAAACATGTCATTAATGCTTTGATGCAATCTTACGAAGAAAAACTTGAGTTGGAAGTTTCTATCCCTAGAAAACTTTACGATGAGTGGGAACCCACAATTAAAATTAAAATTAAAGATCATGAATGCTATGCTTTGTGTGATTTGGGTGCTAGTGTTTCCACGATCCCAAAAACTTTGTTTGATTTGCTAGGATTCCGTGAATTTGATGATTGTTCTTTAAACTTGCATCTTGCGGATTCCACTATAAAGAACCTATAGGAAGAATTAATGATGTTATTATTCTTGCAAATAGGAACTATGTGCCCGTAGATTTTATTGTTCTTGATATAGATTGCAATCCTTCATGTCCTATTATTCTTGGTAGACCTTTCCATAGAACGATTGGTGCAATTATTGATATGAAGGAAGGGAATATTAGATTCCAATTTCCATTAAGGAAAGGCATGGAACACTTCCCTAGAAAAAAGATTAAATTACCTTATGAATCTATTATGAGAGCCACTTATGGATTTCCTGCCAAAGATGGCAATACTTAGATCTATCCTTGCTTTTATGCCTAGCTAGGGGCGTTAAACGATAGCGCTTGTTGGGAGGCAACCCAATTTTATTTTTGTTTCATGATTTTTGATTCAGTTTAGTAATAAATAATTCATCTAGACTCTGTTGATATGTGGTTTTATGCTTTTAATGAGTGTTTGTGCCAAGTAGAACCTTTGGGAAGACTTGGGGAAAGTCTTTGCGATCTTGCTGTAAAAAACAGAAACTTTAGCGCTCACGAGAATTGATGCCATTTTTTATTGGAGAGTGCTATTTAGTTAATTATTTTTGAATATGATTAATAGATAAAGTCCTCACGTCCAGAAATTTATTTTAGAATTTTGGGGGTTTCAGAAGTGTTCGAAACATATAGATTACTACAGACTGTTCTGTTTTTGACAGATTCTGTTTTTCGTGTGGTGTTTGCTTATTTTGATGAATCTATGGCTAGTAAAAGAGTTTATAAACCATAGAGAAGTTGGATACAATAGGTTTAACACCAATATAAATAAAGAATGAGTTCATTGCAGTACCTTGAAGTGGTGGTTTGTTTTCTTTCACTAACGTGGCTCATGAGATTTTCTGTCTAAGTTTTGTGTTGTGAAGTTTTCAAGTTTTGGGTAAGGATTTGATGGATTATGGGCCAAGGAGTGGCAAGAGCCTAAGATTGGGGATTCCCAAGGCACCCCAAGGTAAAACACAAGGACAACCAAAAGCCTAAGCTTGGGGATGCCCCGGAAGGCATCCCCTCTTTCATCTTCGTCCATCGGTAACTTACTTGGAGCTATATTTTTATTCACCACATGATATGTGTTTTGCTTGGAGCGTCTTGTATGATTTGATTCTTTGATTTTTAGTTTACCACAATCATCCTTTCTGTACACAGACACACATGAATTGTAATTTATTAGAATACTCTATGTGCTTCACTTATATCTTTTGAGCTAGATAATTTTGCTCTAGTACTTCACTTATGTCTTTTTAGAGCACGGTGGTGGTTTTAATTTATATAAATAATTGATCTCTCATGATTCACTTATATTATTTTGAGAGTCCTTTATAACAGCATGGTAATTTGCTTCGGTTATGAATTTAGTCCTAATATAATAGGCATCCAAGATTGGTATAATAAAAACTTTCATAAAAAGTGCATTGAGTACTAGGAGAAGTTTGATACTTGATAATTGTTTTGAGATATAAAGGTGGTGATATTAGAGTGTGCTAGTTGAGTAGTTGTGAATTTTAGAAATACTTGTGTTGAAGTTTGCAAGTCCCGTAGCATGCACGTATGGTGACCGTTGTGTGACAAATTTGAAACATGAGGTGTTATTTGATTGTCTTCCTTACGAGTGGTGGTCGGGGACGAGCGATGGTCTTTTCCTACCAGTCTATCCCCCTAGAAGCATGCGCGTAATGCTTGGTTTTTTATGACTTGTAGATTTTTGCAATAAGTATGTGAGTTCTTTATGACTAATGTTGAGTCCATGGATTATACGCACTCTCACCCTTCCATCATCGCTAGCCTCTTCGGTACCGTGCATTGCCCTTTCTCACCTTGAGAGTTGGTGCAAACTTCGCCGGTGCATCCAAAACCTGTGATATGATACGCTCTGTCACACAAAAACCTCCTTATATCTTCCTCAAAACAGCCACCATACCTACCTATTATGGAATTTCCATAACCATTCCGAGATATATTGCCATGCAACTTTCCACTGTTCCGTTCATTATGACATGTTTCATCATTGTCATATTACCTTCCATGATCATGTAGTTGACATTGTATTTGTGGCAAGGCCACCATTCATAATTTTTCATACATGTCACTCTTGATTCATTGGCCATCCTGGTACACCGCCGGAGGCATTCATATAGAGTCATATTTTGTTCTAAGTATTGAGTTGTAATTCTTGAGTTGTAAGTAATAAAAGTGTGATGATCATCATTAATAGAGCATTGTCCCAAATAAAAAAAGAAAAAGAAAGGACAAATAAAAAAAGGGCCCAAAAAAGAGAGAAAAAAAGAAGAAAAAATAAAAAGAGGCAATGCTACTATCCTTTTTTCCACACTTGTGCTTCAAAGTAGCACCATGATCTTTATGATAGAGAGTCTCTTGTTTTGTCACTTTCATATACTAGTGGGAATATTTCATTATAGAACTTGGCTTGTATATTCCAACAATGGGCTGTCGTGGTTCTAAGACTGATAGTAGAATGGGGGTAGGTATGAGGAGGCAAGATCCTAGCTATAGAGTAGTTGTACACATGAGTTTTTTGAGTTCAGGCCCTTCTCGGAAGAAGTAACAGCCCTACGTCTCGGTGCCCTAAGGCGCTCGACTGGATTATATGTGTGTGTGTTTACAAAAGATGCGAACCCTTGTGCCTATGGAGGGGGGTGGCTTATATAGAGTGCGCCAGGACCCCAGCCGACCCACGTTACAAAGGGTTTAAGGTACATTAAAGGGGAGACGTTACTGGTGACGCTAGTAAATAAAGAGACATAATGACCATTAAAGCTATGAGGTGATGTCCGACTGTTGTGGTCTGGAGTGACATTAGACCTTCTGGTGGTCGAGTGACAGTCCCTGCGGTCGAGTGACTTCAAGTCTTCCGAGTGGAAGTCCTCATGGTCGAGTGGATGAGGACTCCTCTTCGAATGCTTTTGGTTTTAAGGTGACGTCCTAGGGGAGGGTGTCTAGGTCAGGCCTATGACCCTACCCTAGGTACATATCTTCATCATTAGCCCCCGAATGGTTCAGGGTTCGAGTGGAGAAGGAGTTGATAACCTCTCTGATTCAGCTTTTGCGCTTCGGAAATGTCTTGTATAAAGGTCGAATGAACATCCATGATGACTTCAACTGCTTGTTCAGTCGCCTTGATCCATTCTTGGTTTTGTCGAGTGAACTTGCATTGTTAAGCTTCGAGTGTTGATATGGGAAAAATCCTCCGTCTGATGGGTTGTTCTGCTTCCTGCGGATTTCGCGGGATTTGAATTTTGGGAAGCGTGCCAGGCAGAGGAGGCCGCAGTAATCGGGATGGATTAGGCAGGCCGCCTCGATCACTGCGCCACCTTTTTCACCACGTATCGCGTGTGCGACTGTTGCGGGATTTGATCGGATCGCCTGGGCCCACGAGTCAGCCACTCGGAAATGACTTCATATAAGGCGTCGGACGGGGGGTTTTCGCACAATGCATTCCCATTCTTCCCCTTCCTCCTCTGTTTTCTCCACCGCAACTGCCTCCGTTCTCGGTGTCGTCGCTCCGTTCGAACTCGATCCGCTGCCATGTGGAAGGAGAAGACGGTGGCGTTGGAGCGTGCGAAGAAGGCGACGGCGAAGGCGAAGGGGAAGAAGTCCGGTTGGGGTGGATCTTCTTCGAGGGTCGGCTTGCTGCCGGGCTAGATCCAGGGCGACTGGATTCGCTTGACGATCCGCCAGGACGGCATCGACAATCTGGTCGAGGGGGGATTGATTCCCCACGAATCGGCGCGACTCCCGGGGAATGAGACCGAGCCGCAGCCACAGGAGGGTGAGCGTGTCCTCCTCGCTACTCACGTTGACCGCGGGTTTTCCTTGCCTCCCCACCCTTTCTTTCGAGGTTTCTTGAACTTCTTCGGGGCGCAACTCCACCACTTCACCCCGAACACCATCGTGTATCTTGCTGCTTTTGTGTCCATGTGCGAGAGCTTCCTGGGCTGTAGGCCACACTGGGGGCTCTTCAAGAACATATTCACCTGTCGTTCTCAGTCGGTCAAGAAGGCCAACCTGAGTGATGAGAGAACGCAAGTGATTCAGATGTGCGGGGGTCTTGGGATCCAAATGAGGAGTAAGAGTACTTTCCCAACCATGATCCTTCCTGAGTCGGTTCAAGGGTGGTAGTCGACCTGGTTCTACTGCAAGGACCAGCTGACTCCAGGTCAGTCGACTGGACTTGCCCCCTTTTCCATGGCCCGAGTGGAGAAGCCCTCTACTTTGAAAGTGATCCCAGAGGAGAAGGCGCAAGTGAAGGTGCTGGTCGAGTGAGTAGTGCAACTTGTTCATGATGGGGTAACCGGTATGGATCTGTTGGAGGTCTGCCTCAGGCGACGCATCCAAACACTTCAAGCCCGTGACCATCCGATGTGGATGTATTCGGGCATCGACAACACCACTCAGATCCATCTAGAGGAGGTCGATGATGCTACGTTGGAAGGGTGGCTGAAGAGTATCACTGGCAACAAAGACAACCCTAGGTGATCCCGGAGGATTACACCACTCAATAACTCATACGAGATTGACAAGGTATGATTCCACATGGTCGAGTGTTTGCTTGACTTATCAAGTTGTTGTCTGCTGTCACCCGACTGCCTCTTGTCTTGTTTGTTGTCTTCTAGGCCCTGACTGAGATGTACTCGATGCCCAACGGGGAGCTAGAGCAGGACCCAGAGGGAGAAGCGAGTGGAGGTGAGAGCGGCAAATGGCGCTCTAACGACGAGGAAGACGAGGACAGTGACGACCCGAGTGATGAAGAAGAGGTCGACTCTCCTCCTCGCAGGGAGAAATGATCCAAGCTTTCTCACGATCCAGCAAGTTCCCGCGGCAAGGCGACCGCGCAGACTAGGCAGTCATCGAAGCGCCCTTGAACGTCTTCTCCGGCACCAACCGAAAAGGCGTTGAAGCAACCGAAAGTTGCACCGTCCAAACCGCCAAAGGCCTTGCCGAAGATCAAAGTGCCATCCCCATTACTTCCGGGTATTAGTTGGACTTGATTTCCTGCTTTAGTATGAATCTGGATTTGAGTCGATTCATTTCGTCAGACATGACTGACTGAACTCTGAAATTTGTAGTGCCGCTACCTCTGGGACTTCCACTCGCCAGTATGAAGACGAGGACATGGAAGATGCAGTCACCTCCAATCCAGGTATAAACCTCGTGATCTCGTTCTCGATTGTATGGTCGATTAACTTCTGGTGACTCATCTGGAGTCGACTGACTTTTTTGCAGCCCCTCCCAATGTCATTGAGCTTCCGGATGACGATGAGGAAGTGCCGCTGAGGCCCAGGAAGAGCAAGAAAATAACAGCTAGCAGGATATCTTGGTCGGAACCGGCAACAGAACCAATAGTCCAACGGCCAGAAGATGCGAGTAGAGCCTCTGTAACCTTTGTTGTCCCAGTGTCGAGTGAGCACCCTGCACCGTTGACTGTACTAGTGTTTTCTTCAGCCATCCAACCTCATGCCTTGGAGCCCCAAGCTGCTGCGTCTGGACCATCTGTCCCCTTCTTCACCACCTATCATGTTCCGGAAAGCCAGTCGGACGCCGCCGCGGAGGCTATCCGTCAGGCTGGTGTAATGATGGAGCGGATGAAGGTAGTGCACGACAATAGTCAGGCTGCTTACGACGCCAGCACGGCTCTTCGAGCCAATGTCCAAGTAAGTTGACTTCTGACTGAACTTGACTTCTGACTGAACTTATCTTGTTAGGATATGCTACCTGAATATTTCCCTTCGCACAATCTCTTATTGCCTGCTTCGAATCTGTACACCCACTGGGTGTTTTGTCATCTGTATTATTTGCACTCTTCCACTCGGTCTGGTCGAGTGAGATCTGAACCAGTGGGGGCACGCTAAGTGCACCCACTTGGTGTAGTCCCCGAGACCGCAGTCGACTGCTGGCAGTCGACTGGGGTCTGAGCACTTTTTTAGTTCAGTCTGGGCGGACCAGCCGAATGGAATCCAAACCAGTGGGGGCACGCCAAGTGCACCCACTGGGTGTAGTCCCCGAGACCGCACTCGACTGCTGGCAGTCGGCTGGGGTCTGAGTAATTTTCTTTTAGTCTTGAAGCTTTATTCACTCAGAAGTAATTAATCTTTGATCTCGTTGATTGATATGTGTTTTACTTGTTGCAGAAATCTTGTACCCTCATTTCCAAGTTCGCCGAGTTTGAGGAGAAGTAGAGGCAACTCCACCTTGACCTGGAGCTGGCCCAGCAAAACTTGAAGAAGGCTCAAGATGATGTTGCCAGTATGGAAGGTAACAGCCTGTCGACTGCTCATGTCGATCGTCCTTTAAATTGTCCCTTCGATCTTCTGTTTGATCTAAATGTGTATTTTGTAGAGAAAATGAGGCTGGCCCTGGAGAAGAAAGACTTTGACCTTGCAGCTGCGCAGAAAGAGGCTCAAGAGAAGGCTGCCCTTGCTGACCAGAAACTGGCTTCAGTCAGCGTGCTAGAGGAAGAAATCAACAAGCTGAAGTCGTCCCTCACTGAATCCAATCGAGAGGCGACTCGTCTGAAGAAAGATAAGGTGTCTCTGACCGACCAACTGGAAAGCATGACGCATAAGAGGAACGATCTGGAAGCTTATTTGAAGGCTCTCGCCAAGAAACTCTTTCTTATGCTCGAAGGTATCCTCTTTTACTCGATTGTTTTACTGTTTGCAGGTTAGTCTTGGCCAGTCGACTCATTAACTCCTTGACTGCAAAATTCTGCCAAAACTTTGAAGAGGAGACTAGACAGATCGAGATGGGATTGGACCCAGTCCTTTCTCCAGTTGGCGACGAGGCTACTATGAATGTGCTTCGACTGGAATCCCGCGTCGCCAGTGTTACAAGTTACCTTGCCCGTCCGAAGGTGGCAGTTTCACGTATCGACTCATCGCTTTGGCCAAGGGCAACACTTCAGAATGATCTCGAGTCTCTGATGGCTCGACTCAATGAGGTCCCTGGCCGAGTGCAGGAATGGAGGAAGTCCTCCGCCCGCTGCGGTGCTGACGTGGCTCTGTCGCTGGTCAGGGTCCACTGCAGAGACGCTCGAGAAGAGAAGCTGGCAGCGATCAAGGTTGCCAACACAAAAAGGCACGAGTTCCAGTCCTTCATGGAAACTTTCATTGCTACTGCCACTCGGATCGCAGACGGGGTCGACTTGGACGAGTTCATCGAGCCTGCCAGTCCACCTCCTGCTGAGTGAACCAACTTGATACTCAAACTTGCTTTAAATTTGCCTCAGTATGCCGAGTGGTTATTGTAACCGTTAAACTCTTTAGGGTCCGATGCCCGAGTACTTTTGTCTTCGTCCTGAGACCTTTGAGATTTTATTTGATCTTGGTTTATCTTCTGCATGCGCTTGCATTTATCTTCGAGTGGAACTTAATCTTCACTCGGAATATTCTTTGAGATGCAACTCTGAGGGGGATATCGCAGTTGTCCTGCACCTCGTCGTTCTTGCGGATAGGGATGGAGTGGACATTGTACTAGTAGCGCAGCTCCATAGAGAGGATTGCAATTGACCTGCACCTCGTCGTCCTTGCGGATAGTGATGGAGCAGACATTCTACTTGTAGCGTAGCCACGTGGAGAGGATTGCAGTCGACCTGCACCTCGTCGTCCTTGCGGATAGGGATGGAGTGGACATTGTACTTGTAGCGTAGCTCCGTGGAGAGGATTGCAGTCGACTTGCACCTCGTCGTCCTTGCTGATAGGGATGGAGCGGACATTGTACTTGTAGCGCAGCTCCATGGAGAGGATTGTAGTTGACCTGCACCTCGTCGTCCTTGCGGATAGGGATGGAGCGGACATTGTACTTGTAGTGTAGCTCCATGGAGAGGATTGCACTCGACCTGCACCTCGTCGTCCTTGCGGATAGGGATGGTTTTTTAAACTTAGGCGAGCACCGGGCTGCAGCTAAGCTCCCCGAGTGTGAGGTTTGCTCATCACTCGGTAGGATTTTTGAAACTTAGGCGAGCACTGGGCTGCAGCTAAGCCCCCGAGTGTGAGGTTTGCTCATCACTCGGTAGGATTTTTGAAACTTAGGCGAGCATTGGGCTGCAGCTAAGCCCCCGAGTGTGAGGTTTTCTCATCACTCGGTAGGATTTTTGAAACTTAGGCGAGCATTGGGCTGCAGCTAAGCCCCCGAGTGTGAGGTTTGCTCATCACTCGGTAGGATTTTTGAAAGTTAGGCGAGCACTGGGCTGCAGCTAAGCCCCCGAGTGTGAGGTTTGCTCATCACTCGGTAGGATTTTTGAAACTTAGGCGAGCATTGGGCTGCAGCTAAGCCTCCGAGTGTGAGGTTTGCTCATCACCCGGTAGGATTTTTGAAACTTAGGCAAAACGGGTCCGTAGTTAAGCCTCCAAGTGAGAGGCCTGCTCATCACTCGGTAGGATTTCTGAAACTTAGGCAAGTACTGGACTGCAGCTAAGCCCCCGAGTGAGAGACTTGCTCATCACTCGGTAGGATTTTTTCAACTTAGGCGAGTACTGGACTGCAGCTAAGCCCCCGAGTGAGAGACTTGCTCATCACTCGGTGGGATTTTTCAACTTAGCCGAGTACTAGACTGTAGCTAAGCCCCCGAGTGAGAGACTTGCTCATCACTCGGTAGGATTATTTCAACTTAGGTGAGTACTGGACTGCAGCTAAGCCCCCGAGTGAGAGACTTGCTCATCACTCGATAGGATTTTTCTTCAACTTAGGCGAGTACTGGACTGCAGCTAAGCCTCCGAGTGAGAGACTTTCTCATCACTCAGTAGGATTTTTTCAACTTAGGCAAAACGGATTCGCAGCTAAGCCACCCACTGGGGGATTTCAGAAACAAATGTAAACAATCAACAATCATTTTCATAAGATTGCAAAAACTCTTGTCTTTGATAATCAAACTACAAAGGTGCTTCTTATTACATCTCAACAGACTGAGTTATTAGGTATAAAAGGGGCGGAGCAGCTCCGCATTCCAAGCGTGCGGCTCGTCTTTCTTGTGCTCAACATCGTAGAGGTGGTACGCTCCATTGTGGAGTACTCTAGTGATAACGAAGGGGCCTTCCCAAGAGGGAGCAAGCTTGTGTGGTTTCTGTTGATCCACTCGGAGAACCAAGTCTCCCTCTTGAAATGCTCGACCCCTCACGTTTCTGGCATGGAATCGACGTAGGTCTTGCTGATAGATGGTTGATCGTATCAAGGCCATCTCTCTCTCTCTCTCTTCTTCCAAGAGATCAACTGCATCTTGTCGTGCCTGTTCTGCTTCTTCCTCTGAGAAAAGCTCGACTCGAGGCGCATTGTGGAGCAAGTCACTCGGAAGTACAGCTTTAGCTCCGTAGACCAAGAAAAACGGGGTTCTGCCAGTCGACCGATTGGGAGTTGTCCTCAATCCCCACAATACTGATGGAAGTTCGTCGACCCAGGATCCTGCTGCGTGTTTGAGGTCACGCATCAGTCGGGGTTTCAATCCTTTGAGAATCAGTCCATTTGCTCTTTCAGCTTGTCCATTCGACTAGGGATGGGCAACTGAGGCATAGTCGACTCGAGTACCTTGTGAAGCACAGAAAGTTCTGAACTCATCAGAGTCGAAGTTCGATCCGTTGTCAGTGATGATGATGTGGGGAGCACCATATCTGAATGTTATCTCTCTAATGAAGCTGACAGCAGTGCTGGCATCAAGGTTCTTGATAGGCTTGGCCTCAATCCACTTGGTGAACTTGTCGACTGCTACAAGCACACGAGTGAATCCACTCCTACCAGTCGTCAGAGGTCCAACCATGTCCAATCCCCAAACAGCAAAGGGCCAGACAAGTGGAATGGTCTTCAGGGCCGACGCAGGCTTGTGAGACATGTTGGAGTAAAACTGGCAACCTTCACATCTGTCGACTATTTCTTGTGCCATCTCATTTGCCCGCGGCCAGTAAAATCCCGCTCAGTATGCTTTGGCCACAATGGTCCAAGAGGACGCATGATGACCACAGGTCCCCGAGTGGATGTCATTGAGGATCACTCGACCTTCTTCAGGTGTTATGCATTTCTGGCAAACTCCAGTCACACTTTCTCTGAACAACTGTCCTCTTATCACAGTAAAGGCTTTAGATCGACGGACGATCTGTCGAGCCTCTTCTTCATCTTCTGGAAGTTCCCTTCTAAGAATGTATGTGATATATGGTACTGTCCAATCGGGGGTGATGACCAAAACTTCCATGATCAAGTCGACCACGGCTGGAATCTCGATTTCAATCGGATCGGTGGCACTCTTCGACTGTGGGGGCTCTTCAGTGAAGGGATCTTCTTGAACTGAAGGTGTATGAATATGCTCCAGGAAAACATTGCTGGGAACAGCTTCTCTTTTTGAGCCTATCTTTCCCAGATCATCGGTCGCTTGATTTTTCAGTCGAGGGATGTGATGGAGCTCTAATACCTCAAATCTCTTTTCTAGCTTTCTCACCACATTGCAATAACCAGACATAGCTGGGCTTCTGACATCCCACTCCTTCATTACTTGATTGACCACCAAAACTGAGTCGCCATAGACCATGAGGCGACGGATGCCGAGGGAAATGGCCATGCGCAACCCATACAGAAGTGCCTCATATTCGGCTTCATTGTTGGAGGAGTCAAAGTGAATCTGGAGAACATAGCTGAGTTTGTCACCGCGGGGGGATACCAACACCACCCCAGCACCGGAACCATTCAACATCTTGGACCCATCGAAGAACATGGTCCAATGCTCCGAGTGGATTTGGGCCGGAAGTTGTTGTTCGATCCACTCGGCGAGGAAATCAGCCATTGCTTGGGACTTGATGGCCTTCTTTGCCTCAAATTTGATGTCCAGGGGAAGGAGTTCAATCGCCCACTTTTCCACTCGACCAATTGCGTCTCTGTTGTTCAGAATCTCTGATAATGGAGCATCACTGATGACTATAATGGAATGATCAGAGAAGTAGTGTGCAACTTTCTTGATGGTCATGTAAATCCCATAAACAAGCTTCTGATAATGTGGATATCTTTGTTTCGACGGAGTCAGAACTTCAGAAACATAATATACTGGGCGCTGAACTTTATAGGCTTTTCCTTCTTCTTCCCGCTCGACCGTGAGTACTGTACTGACAACTTGTCCAGTGGCTGCAATATAAAGCAGTAAGGCTCTTTGCTGATTGGCGCACCAAGCACCGGCTGGGTGGAAAGCAGGGCTTTGAGCTCTGCAAACGCCGCGTCAGCTTCGGGAGTCCACTCGAACTTATCAGACTTCTTCATAAGTCGGTAAAGAGGCAATGCCTTTTCACCGAGACGAGAAATGAATCGACTCAAGGCGGCCAAACAACTAGTAAGCTTCTGGATATCGTGCACACGCACAGGGCATTTCATCCGAAGTATAGCAACAACTTTCTCTAGGTTAGCGTCGATCCCTCGTTCGTAAACGAGAAAACCAAGTAACTTTCCGCCAGGAACTCCGAATGTGCATTTTGATGGATTAAGCTTGATATCATATCTTCTGAGATTGGCAAAGGTTTCAGCAAGGTCAGCTAATAGGTCGGAACCTTTACGTGACTTGACCACAATGTCATCCATGTATGCTTCCACATTTCGACTGATTTGAGTGAGCAGACACTTCTGGATCATCCTCATGAATGTGGCTCCTGCGTTCTTCAAGCCGAATGGCATAGTGACATAACAAAAGCATCTGAATGGAGTGATGAAAGCCGTTTTTATCTCATCGGGACCATACAGTCGGATCTCATGGTACCCAGAATAGGCGTTCAAAAAAGACAAACGCTCACACCCCGTAGTTGAGTCGACGATTTGGTTGATGCGGGGGAGAGGGAAATGTTCTTTCAGGCAGGCCCGATTGATATGCTTGAAGTGAATGCACATGTGAAGTGAGTCGTCATTCTTGGGGACCATGACAACATTGGCGAGCCACTCGGAGTGATAGATTTCACGGATGAACTCAGCTGCTAGGAGCCGAGCCACTTCCTCGTCGATTGCTTTTCTTTTCTGGACGGCAGACCGTCAGAGATGTTCCTTGACTGGTTTTACCTTTGGGTCGACTCGCAAACGATGCTCAGCCAGTCCCCTGGGTACACCCGGCATGTCAGAAGGTTTCCATGCAAAGATGTCCCAGTTCTCACGGAGGAACTGGATGAGCGCTTCTTCCTATTTGCTATCGAGTGTTGACGAGATATGGGTCGGAGCAGCATTGGGGTTGGTCGGGTGAATATGAATCGGCTTCGTTTCCCCTGACGACTAAAATGCAGAGTCTGTGGCAGGCTTCTTGGCTCGCAGCAAATCACTCGGATCTGCATTCTTCTGATACTCTTGCAGTTCTACTAGTACCATCTGTGCATCGGTAGTTTTTGAGCCCTTTTGGAAGCACTCTTCTGCCTTCTGTCGATTGCCAGTGAAAGTGATTACTCCTTTAGGACCGGGCATCCTCAGTTTGAGATACACGTAACATGGTCGAGCCATAAAACATGCATAAGCGGGCCTAGCCAAAATAGCATGGTAAGCACTCTTGAAATCCACTACCTCAAATGTCAACTTTTCCTTGCGGTAATTCTTGGAATTACCGAAAACCACATCAAGGGCGATCTAGCCAAGTGACTGAGCTTTCTTGCCAGGAATAATGCCATGGAAACTCATGTTGCTTTCACTAATCTTGGACATCGGAATGCCCATTCCCTTCAAGGTTTCAACATAAAGGATATTCAGGCCACTGCCACCATCCATCAGCACTTCAGTCAATCGAGTGCCTTCAACTACCGGGTCGACAACAAGTGCTTGCCTCCCAGGGGTGGCTATATGAGCTGGATGGTCTGACTGGTCGAATGTCATGGCAGTCTGAGACCACTTCAGATAACTGGGTGTTGCAGGAGCAACCATGTTTACTTCCCTGTTAATAACTTTCAACCGACTTTTGCTTTCAACATCAGCAAAAATCATCAGTGTGGAATTGACATTGGGAAAACCATCATCATCTTCCTCCCTATCCTCACCTCCGTCCGACTCCTTTTCCTTCTCCTTGGGTTGTTTCTCTCGGAACTGCTAGATAAGGAAATGACACTGTCGAGTGGTGTGTTTAGGGTAAATGATGTTCCCATCTTCATCTTTTTTGGTATGAATATGGCATGGTAAGTCCAACACATCATTCCCATCTTTATCCTTAACTTTTTTGGGAGCCCAGGGCCCCTTGGGCTTTCCTTTGAACTTTCCTTGGGTAACAGCTAAAGCTTCACCAGGAACAGCTGGTTCAGCCTTTCGCTTCTGTTTCTGACTGGAATTCCCTCCTCCGGATTCTTGGGCGATTGTTTTGTGCTTGCCACTCCGGAGTCGGTCTTCCTCTTCACTATTAACATATTTGGTGGAAATCTCCATCATCCGAGTCAGAGTCATATCTCCTGTCCGACCGAATTTCAGATTCAACTCCTGATACTTAATGCCTTCCTTGAAGGCACAAATTGCTTGGTGATCTGACACATTCTCCACTGTATGGTGCAGCATGATCCATCTCTGGATATAATCCCTCAAGGTTTCATTCGGTTTCTGGAACAACACTACAATTCTGTCAACCCTGCCGGCCTTTTGCAAGTTCCTTCAAAGGTTCTAACAAACACTCGAGCAAGTTCTGCCCAACTATATATACTGCCAGGAGCCAACTGATTCAACCACGCTCTGGCTAAGCCCTCCAACATCAAGTGGGGTGCTTCATAGCCACATCATCATTGCCGCCACCAATCTGCACAGCCACTCGGTAGTCCTCAAGCCAAGTGTCTGGCTTGGACTCACCGGTGAACTTGCTGACTCCAGTCGCCAACCTGAAGTTGGGAGGAATCACTGCTGCTCTAATGGCTCTGCTGAAACACTCGGGTCCTGAAACGTGCACATGCTTCCAGTCGGATGATCTCTATCATGGCCTTCTCTGTGAGCCCTATTCCTATCCACCAGACCTTGAACAAGGATAGATCTTGCATCAAAGCCTGGCTCTCTGGGGTCGACTGGAATTCTTCGTTCGCCGCTGTGGGGGCACCTGTCATCTTGCCGCCGAGGCACGTATGACCCACTCCTCGGAGGAGGCGTGGGCACTCGACAATGGTCATCGTGGTCGAGTCGATGATCATACTGCTCGCGGTTCCTATACTGATCTTGCCGGTGCCCATGTTCCTCACGCCATAGAGGCAATCTTGGGCTGTGAGCAGATTGGACAGTGTCTGCCACCACAGATCTGCTATGAATCCTATTCCACGACTGAGATACTATTGTATTATGTTCTCCTGCTGCCCAGAGCAAAGCCCAGATCTGCATAAAACCTCGGCCAGCTTCTGACTGGGAAGGTTGAATTGACTCTGCTAATCGAGCTGCAGCTATGAGATTCTGGATCGGAGTTTGGTATACCTGAGTCGGAGGTGGAAAAAGTCGTCGTTGACTAGATTCAGGAATTCGCTGCCGAGCACGCTCGTCGAGTGCGCGCTGGAGGTTCTCCAGTCGAGTGCGCTCAGCCAAGTTGGCCAGGCGCGCCTCCTCCAAGGCCTGGGCCTTGGGGGTTTCTCCAACGATAGGAGTGTGAAGTTCATCCATGTTACAGCGGCGAAGCTCTTCCCTCTGCTGCGAAGCGAGGGGCTCGGGGCAGTACTCCTCGTGGGCATGTGATGGGTCGCCAACGCCATCACCACCATCTTCACGGGTGAAGCCAGGAGGACTGCAGGGTCCATTGACCGTCAAAACTTCCATCGCGGGGTCGCTGCTGTCGCACTCGGATGCAGTCTCGACGGAGCCAGTCGAACAGGCCGTAGAGAGTTCCATTAGTCTCGATCACCGCGATTTGTGGGGTGGCCGATTGGCGGGCCACCGCATGCCTCACCCACCGCTGAAGCCACGACCGACTGGATCGCTGGCGTCGGCGAACAACAGGAAGCGAGGATGTCATAGGAGCCGACCCATACTGAGTCGACGGCTGTCGAAGAAGGACACCGCGGATGCAGGCACGGAAGTGCGTCGCCCCGCGGACGGGGAGCGCCTCGACGTCCAGTGGAGCCTCGTGGAGCCAAGTGGAGTCGTCGGCGATGAAGACGAGCGAGTCGAGATGGATCTCGCGGCCTTCAGCCAATCCTCCGCCGGAAACCATGATGATGGGAATCGGAAGAATCGCAACTTCTCCAATAAATTGCTAAGACACCTGCCCCAAGGTGGGCGCCAACTGTCGTGGTTCTAAGACTGACAGTAGAATGGGGGTAGGTATGAGGAGGCAAGATCCTAGCTATGGAGTAGTTGTACACACGAGTTTTACGAGTTCAGGCCCTTCTTGGAAGAAGTAACAGCCCTACGTCTTGGTGCACTGAGGCGGTCGACTGGATTATATGTGTGTGTGTGTGTGCGTTTACAAAATATGCGAACCCTTGTGCCTGTGGAGGGGGGTGGCTTATATAGAGTGCGCCAGGACCCCAGTCGGCCCATGTTACAAAGGGTTTAAGGTACATTAAATGGGAGACGTTACTGGTAATGCTAGTAAATAAAGAGACATAATGACCATTAAAGCTATGAGGTGATGTCCGACCGTTGTGGTCTGGAGTGACCTTAGACCTTCTGGTGGTCGAGTGACAGTCCCTGCGGTCGAGTGACTTCAAGTCTTCCGAGTGGAAGTCCTCATGGTCGAGTGGATGATGACTCCTCTTCGAATGCTTCTGGTTTTAAGGTGACGTCCTAGGGGAGGGTGTGTAGGTCAGGCCTATGACCCTACCCTAGGTGCATATCTTCATCATGGGCTTCCTCAAGTTCCCTAGGTCTTTGTGAGCAAGCAAGTTGGATGCACACCCACTTAGTTTCTTTTGTTGAGCTTTCATACATTTATAGCTCTAGTGCATCCGTTGCATGGCAATCCCTACTCCTTGCATTGACATCAATTGATGGGCATCTCCCTAGCCCATTGATTAGCCGCGTCGATGTGAGACTTTCTCCTTTTTGTCTTCTCCACATAACCCCCATCATCATATTCTATTCCACCCATAGTGCTATATCCATGGCTCACGCTCATGTATTGCGTGAAAGTTGAAAAAAGTTTGAGATTACTAAAGTGCGAAACAATTGCTTGGCTTGTCATCGGGGTTGTGCATGATGAGAGCATTCTTATGTGAAGAAAGTGGAGCATGACCAAACTATATGATTTTGTAGGGATGAACTTTCTTTTGCCATGTTATTTTGAGAAGACATAATTACTTAGTTAGTATGCTTGAAGTATTATTATTTTTATGTCAATATTAAACTTTCATCTTGAATCTTTCGGATCTGAATATTCGTGCCACAATAAAGAGAATTACATTGAGAATATAATAGAAAGCATTCCACATCAAAAATTATGTTTTTATCATTTACCTACTCAAGGACGAGCAGGAATTAAGCACGGGGATGCTTGATACGTCTCCAATGTATCTATAATTTTTGATTGTTCCACGATATCATATATTCTGTTTTGGATGTTAATGGGCTTTATTTTACACTTTTATATTATTTTTGGGACTAACCTATTAACCCAAGCCCAGTGCAAATTGCTATTTTTTTGCCTATTTTAGTGTTTCACAAAAAAGGAATATCAAACGGAATGAAACCTTCGGGAGAGTTATTTTTGTAACAAACGTGATCCAGGGGACTTGGAGTGGACGTCAAGAAACAATCGAGGAAGCCACGAGGAAGCCCCTGGGCGCGCCCTCCACCATCGTGGGCCCCTTGTTGCTCCACCGACCTACTTCTTCCTCCTATATATATTCATATTCCCCGAAAACATCCAGGAGCACCACGAAACCCTATTTCCACCGCCGCAACCTTCTGTACCCAAGAGATCCCATCTTGGGGCCTTTTCCGGAGCTCCGCCGGAGGGGGCATCGATCACGGAGGGCCTCTACATCAACTCCATGGCCTCTCTGGTGATGTGTGAGTAGTTTACTTCAGACCTTCGGGTCCATAGCTAGTAGCTAGATGGCTTCTTCTCTCTCTTTGGATCTCAATACAAAGTTCTCCTCGATCTTCTTGGAGATCTATTCGATGTAATCTTCTTTTGCGGTGTGTTTGTCGAGAGCCGGTGAATTGTGGGTTTATGATCAAGATTATCTATGAACAATATTTGAATCTTATTTGAATTCTTTTGTGTATGATTGGTTATCTTTGCAAGTCTCTTCGAATTATCAGTTTGGTTTGGCCTACTAGATTGATCTTTCTTGCAATGGGAGAAGTGCTTGGCTTTGGGTTCAATCTTACGGTGCTCGATCCCAGTGACAGAAAGGGAAACGACACGTATTGTATTGTTGCCATCGAGGATAAAAAGATGGGGTTTATATCATATTGCATGAGTTTATCCCTCTACATCATGTCATCTTGCTTAAAGTGTTACTCCGTTCTTATGAACTTAATACTCTAGATGCATGCTGGATGGCGGTCGATGTGTGGAGTAATAGTAGTACATGCAGGCAGGAGTCAGTCTACTTGTCACGGACGTGATGCCTATATACATGATCATACCTAGATATTCTCATAAATATGCTCAATTCTATCAATTACTCGACAGTAATTTGTTTACCCACCTTAATACTTATGCTATCTTGAGAGAAGCCACTAGTGAAACCTATGGCCCCCGGGTCTATTTTCCATCATATTAATCTCCCGTCAACAAGCTGTTTCTGGCACCGTTTATTTTTTTTCTTTACTTTTAGTCTTTATCATAAAAATACCAAAAATATTATCTTATCTTCTCTGTCAGATCTCACTTTTGCAAGTGGCCGTGAAGGGATTGACAACCCCTTTATCACGTTGGTTGCAAGGTTCTTATTTGTTTGTGTAGGTGCAAGGGACTTGAGCGTCGCCTCCTACTGGATTGATACCTTGGTTCTCAAAAACTGAGGGAAATACTTACGCTACTTTGCTGCATCACCCTTTCCTCTTCAAGGGAAAACCAATGCAGTGCTCAAGAGGTAGCACTGCCCGTCGGCAGCTATTGTCGGACGCCGTTGCCGCCACACCACCGTCGAAAGCCGGGATCATCACCCGCTACCCCATCGTCGGCCGCCGTGGCCACCAGCCCACCGTCAACCGCCAGGATCATCACCCGCTCCACCACCGCCGCCTAAAGGAGGGAGGCGGAGGTGGAGGCTCGCACGTGCGTCAGCAACCTTGCGTGCTACATCAAGTTCTTGTGGGAGGAGGAGGAGCGCCTCATCGAGTATGCAAAGAGCCTTACCGCAGTCGTGGCCGCAGCACATGCCGACGCAAAGGCGAGGAATGGGAGATATACAAGCAGTCCGGCCGCTTCGAAAGGGGTCGTCTGGAGCGGCAGCGGGCGTTCGAGCTGGTGAGCGTCACTGAACGTGCAGCAGCGGCAGGCACCATATTGAAGTTGTCCGGCTCATTGGTAGGCTCCTCCTCCTCCTCTGCCCCTTACTGAGCGTGCTCGGTAGAGGAGAGACTGCCGGAAGTAGTACAAAGCCCCTCCGTAGTAGTAGTAGTAGTATTTAGGGGCTATTTTGTTCAGTTCATCTGACTATAGATGTGGTGAAACTGCACAACGTACTTAAAGTTAGCTAGTATATATATATAGTTGAACTAGCTATTTCAATACATGGTTGGCAACAATTGGGGAAAAGTTTGGTCGGTTCAGCTGTCGAGTTGAACTGTTTGTATAAATTAAGAATGACCACTTAATCTATGAATGAAATCTATGCTTAATTATTGAATTTTAGTTGCAAAAAATAGATAGTGCTAGTGATTTTTAGCTGCATATTTTGACAAATCGTAGTGTTACAAGGATTGAAAAATGGTAATGTTACTAGATCAACAAATGTCAATCTTTCCAGTTTGATAAATGGCAACATGCCCAATATGACAGATGCAAATCTTACCAAATTGTTTGTACATGGTTGCACGCAGGTTAACCAAAACAACCATTTGCGTTGAAGGGATGCACAAATCCTGCTTCGCGCATTTTCTCTTCGCTTCTTAAGAAGCTGTCGGTTTGCATACGGGTGTTCTAACTAAAACGTTTGCGATCAAGAGCTACACAAATCCTGCTCGGCACATTTTCCCTTGGCTTCCTGGGGAAGCTATCGGTTTGCATACAGGTGTTCTAACTAAAACGTTTGTGATGAGTGTTTTATATTTAAAAACCGTATTAAACTGTGGCTTGGGCGTCATTAATGGAGAGGATGCGAGCAAGGCGGGCGACCATGGAAGTCAAAGGGCTCGCTTCCCGGTGAGCCTGCACGGTGTACAGCTCGCACACTTCTCGGTGAGCGTGCGCATTGGAGTACAGCTCGCACGCCTCTCGTTTAGTCAAGCACCTATCCGCACGGCACCTCCTAGCCATTAAAAGAGTGAGGCGTGACATCACGTGAATGGTTAACAGAACGCACATGATTTAAATTATACAAAATGTTTGAGATGTTACAGTGGCAGCTATTTGTTTCAAAATGCCTTTGTTGGCTGTTATTTGAGTGCGCCTTCTCTCAGAATGGACACAAAAAATACCACATCATGTCGGGTGCCATTCCATGATAGCATGCCAAGTTTCATGAATTCCAGTCAAGTTTTGGATTTACTAGAATTTAAAAACAAAGTATATCTCAACATTTTGCTGGCAATCAACAGTGCCCTGGTGTTTGAAATTCATTCTCATTTCTTGCATGGGACCTAAGCATGCACCCAAGGACACATATTTGATTTTTCAACCAATTTACATGCACTGGAGCATGTGCATGTAGTTCGAATTTGAATTATGCACATGAAATGCCTAGAAAACCTAGTTAATGTATAAAATGTCCAAACGAACCCTGAAAAATTCCAAAATTTAACACAACACTCCTGTTGTTCTATGTTGACACTAGAATTTTTTTGAAATTAATAAGAGGCAACGGATGTCGTTTCGTCCCCCAAAGGTGGCACGTTCCCTACCGAAACCATCAGGCTTGTTGTGAGAAGCTTATACACAAACCTGCCCCAAATGAGACAAAAAAGTTACCACGGCATGTTGATGCCGCTCCATGATAGCATGCCAAGTTTCATGAATTTCAGATGAGTTTTGGATTTGCTAGAATTTAAAAACTAGGTATCTCAATGTTTGCGGCCGAGTGACGGTGGCAGGGTGTTTTACATTCATTCTCATTTCTTGCATGGGACCTAAGCATGCAACCAGGGACACAGATTTGATTTTTCAACTAAT
This sequence comes from Triticum aestivum, assembly GCF_018294505.1. Taxonomy (NCBI): domain Eukaryota; kingdom Viridiplantae; phylum Streptophyta; class Magnoliopsida; order Poales; family Poaceae; genus Triticum; species Triticum aestivum. Next base: position 461,373,002 of record NC_057797.1, read on the forward strand.
TTATGTGCATTGGAGCATGTGCATGTAGTTCAAATTTGAATTATGCACATAAAATGCCTAGAAAACCCAGTTAATGTATAAAATGTCCAAACGAACCCTGAAAAATTCCAAAATTTAACACAACACTCCTATTGTTCTATGTTGACACTAGAAATTTTTAAGCAATAAGAGGCAACAGATATCGTTTCATCCCCAAAGGTGGCACGTTCCTTACCGAAACCATCAGGCTTGTTGTGAGAAGCTCTTGTTTGTGAGAAGTTTGTACCCAAACCTACCCCAAATGGGATAAAAAAATTAGCACAACATGTTGATGCCGCTCCATGATAGCATGCCAAGTTTCATGAATTTCAGACGAGTTTTGGATTTACTAGAATTTAAAAACCAGGTATCTCAATGTTTGCGGCCGAGTGACGGTGGCAGAGTGTTTGACATTCATTCCCATTTCTTGCATGGGACCTAAGCATGCAACCAAGGACATAGATTTGATTTTTTAACCAATTTATATGCACTGGAGCATGTGCATGTAGTTCAAATTTGAATTATGCACATAAAATGCCTAGAAAACCCAGTTAATGTATAAAAATGTCCAAACGAACCCGAAAAATTCCAAAATTTAACACAAGGATCCTGTTGTTTTATGTTGACACTAGAGGTGTGGGTGTGTTGTAGTCTCCTTTGTGTAACCAAATTGTGCAATGACGTGGATGTACACTGTAACCAGGAAAATTCAAACCAAAATTTTTGACGTTCAAACTCATCACACACGGGTTAAGCTATCTGAATCATTTCAGATGTTCACATATCGTACACAGTTCTGAATAAGGGACCGTGTCTGATGACACTTTGCGCCAGTTTTTCGCTGAAATGATTCCAAATTTTCGGCTTTCATGGAAATATCTACCTCCCCGCCCCTTTCCCTTACCAAAAGCCACATTTTCCCTGTTTCCGCCTTTCTTTCCAAGTTGAAACCTTCACTCCTTGCTTCCAGCGCTGCCTCCTTGCCGGTGACCGTCCTTCATGCTACTCGGCCTCGTCTATCTAGGCAGGTAATCCACACCCGACCCCCATCCTCCTCCTCCTTCCAATCCCACATGCCCTGACCGCCGGCGCGACACCTTCCACCGAAATCACCGACCCCTCCACCAAATAAGCGCCGCCCTAAGCCATGGTGCACGCAGTATAGACAAGATCTCAAGGAGCATTTGGCAACGGAGAAGCAAATCGCGACCGCACATGTCGATGAGGTCGTGATGGCTGCCATTCGTGCCGACCCCCAGATCTTGGAGGAGCACCTCGCTGTCGAGGCCACCGTCGACGCCTCGCGCACCGACGACGCGGCATGGTTGTCTTCTTTAAACGACAGTTCGTGGGCACCCATGATGCGGAGACCTCGCCCTCTTCCATGTCCAAGGAGCCAATCGTCAATGATATCTCCGACAATGAGGAGTAGCTTGTCTTATTGTCTCACTATAAGGACCCATGTTCAGTTTGCTAGCTACTATCTTTCCTTAACAAATTCTAGTGAATTATGCTATCTACTTTTACCATGCAATATGTTGCTCTAGTGTATATGTTCTATATGTCGTGCAATGTGGTGCTCACTTATTAACTGTTTGGTTCAATTCTGCGAATGTGATGTTCAATTCTTTAGGGTGCAATTTTGTATTGTCTTCCATGTGAGAAATAATTTGAACTTTTCTTTACAAAATACATGAGAAACAAATACAATTGCTATATTTCCAAGTTGTCAAGCATGCTTGGTTTGGTTAACTCTCTGATCTTCTAGTATGTTATACATTATGCAATGTGGTGCTCACTTAACGTTTGGTTCATTTGTTGTGGTGTTTAGTTAGTTGTTTGGTTCAGTTCTGCAATGTGATGTTCAATTGTTGTGGGTGCATTATGTTATTGTATACCATGTGAGAAATAAATCGAATTTGGCTATGGTAAATACATAAGAAACAAATACAATTGCTATATTTCCAAGTTGTTAAGCATGCTTGGTTTGGTTAACAGTCTGATCTTCTATTAAAAGTATGTTATATTGTGCAATGTGGTGCTCAGTTAACGTTTGGTTCATTTGTTGTGGTGTTTAGATAACTGTTTGGTTCAATTCTGCAATGTGATGTTCAATTGTTGTGGGTGCATTATGTTATTGTATACCATGTGAGGAATAAATTGAATTTGGCTATACTAAATACATGAGAAACAAATACAATTTATATATTTCCAAGTTGTTAAGCATGCTTGGTTTGGTTAACTGTCTAATCTTCTATTAGGAGTATGTTATATTGTGCAATGTGGTGCTCAGTTAATGTTTGGTTCATTTGTTGTGGTGTTTAGTTAACTGCTTTGTTCAATTCTGCAATGTGATGTCCAATTGTCATGGGTAGAATTTTGTATTATTGTGCATGTGAGGAATAAATCGAATTTGGCTACACTTAATACATGAAAAACATATACAAATGCTATATTTCCTAATTCTTAATCATGCTTGGTTTTGATAAATGGGTTTTCCATGTGGCTTGAATTAATCTGATGAATCTGCAACGTGCTTATTTTTCATCAACATATTTTACTGATAGCATGCGAACCCTTATTTAACCTAATGACTAACTACCTTATATGTGTTTCAGGGAAACAATGTGTGACGCCCCGAGACCGTTGCGCCAGGTGTCTTCTAGTTATTCGTTGGTGTTGCCATGTCATTCGCTTGCGTGTTGCATCTTGCCTTGTCATCATCCGCATTGCATCTGCATGTTTTTCAAAACTTGCATCCGTCCGGGTTCCCCCAGTTCCGTCCGTTGTCCGTTCAGAGCCCAACCACACTTGCACGCGCCGTGGCATGTCCGAAATAGTATTTTATAAGTGGCCGGAAAATGTTCTCGGAATGGGCTGGAAGTTGGCATGCGGTGTTGTTTTGTTGTCAGTAGGTCGCCTGCCAAGTTTCATCGCATTCGGAGTCTGTTTGACGCCCCATCGATTAACTATAGCGGCATTATAGTCGGTCAATCGTCGGACGTTTTGGGTCTCCGAAAACTGTTGCCGGGCTTTCCCTCTCTTTCCTCCCTAGACCGTCTACACAGTCCACCTAGGCCCAGCCTGACCCCTCCTTGCGCGGTGCATTGACCCCTCGGGCGCGTCCAAAAGTTGTCCCAAACCCGACCCGGGCAGTCGTCACTGTTGGGTCCGGATCATCCCCAAACATCTACAAAACATCTCTGTTTTCCTTGTTGGACTCTCCTAACCTTTTTATCTCGACCGTCTGATTTTGATCGGATGATCAAAACTCCCCTCCCTTTTCCTTTATATAGTCCATTTCTAGTCCAAACCCTAACTTCTAGGCACTTGTCCCATCCCTCCACCGCCGCTAGCCCATTGTCTCCTCCTCGTGTTCCCCACCGAGCCAATCACCTTTGTTCCTTGTTTTCAGATCCACTCCACCAACCAACGAAGCCACCTCCCACTCGATTTGGACCGCTAGATCGCGGATCCGACGGCCCAGGAGGCTCCCCAATGCCCCAACGCTCGTCCATGCCTCTCGGCCGCAGCTCCCTCGCCCTCGCTCGGTCTGGCCGCTGAGATCCCGAGCGCCTCGACCCCAAGCTCCACCACCCGCCGGTGGCCTCGATGGTACAACAGCAACTGCCGCCAGACCGGACTCCCCCCTCGCGCTACCTCCTTATTTCTCTTCTTCTTTCCCCGTCTCATCTCTCGCTCCCTCTTGCACTGCATGTTTGAACAGGAGACCATGGAGTCGCTGTCTTCAAACCATCGACTGGCCAAAACTTCAACGCCGGTCAAGACCTTCTCCAGTCCTCGAACCGCATGGGGTTTCCGCACCGCGTGCGCTTGCCGTCTATCGTCGTCAAATGCCAGCGCCGCCGTGTTTCTGTCGTCCGCGTCGGCAAGTGCAGCGCCCAGCCGTGCCGACCTCCTGCAGCTCGTCCCAGAGTTGGACCTGAAGCCCGTGACTCCCGCCAGACCTCGCCTTGCCGGAGATACCCAAGTCCACCGTCGCCTTGCCAAGTCCCGCGCCACCGCCGCCTCTTCCTCTGCTTCGAGCAATAGGACGAGAAGCGCCCGATCCGCTTTGTTCTCTCGTCAACGCCCGCGCGTGGCCTCTGCGCCCGTTGACTGCGACTGGGCCGGCCTCGCCTAGGCCCACCTCTCCTCACCTTTTGCAGCTCCCACCTCTACAACGAACGGCCCATGGCCACTTGGTGAGCAGTCCCAGATCCAGGGCTCACTAGTCTGGCCCAGTTCTAGTGGATTTGGCCCGTGTCACGTTTTTTCCCTGTTCTACGAATATGTCTAATAATCAGTGATTTACCTGTTTTACAGGAAACCCCCTAAGCTTCATACATTTCATAACTCATAAACCGTGCATCAGATTAAAATGTTTTATATATGAAATATGACTAGAATTTCATCTAGTTTCATAATATGCCACTTTCATGCATGTATAAAATGCTTAAAATGTTGTTTGGCTAAATTTTCTCCTATGCCATGTTCAAATGCTTTATTTCATAACTAAATAACCGTAGCTCCAAACTTAACAAACTTTATATGTAGATGGGGTAGAAAAATGCCTAGTTTAACATGGTGGATTTACTTTGCATGTTTAACAACTCTAAAATATGGTTTAGGGCAGAACAGTACCTAATCCAAAAATATGCTCATGAGGAGTTTCCGGACTTGTTGTTTGTTGTTCCGGCCTCATTTAAACTTGCCTAGATAGGTGGCTTTCATTTGCTCCAACCCTTGCCATGTTTAAGAACATTTAATATTGTTGGGTACATAAACGAGATTGAACTAAATAATCAAATGTGGTGTCCAGCAATATGCAACTCGTTGCATATTGAGCTCCACTTAACTTGTAGTATTGTTTGTGCACTTTGCCATGCCATGCCTCATTAAACCGTACATGCATCATGCTTGGTTGTGCATCATGCCATGCTTATGTGATGGTTGTTTACTATGTTGTGTGCTTCTTTCCGGTGTTGCTTCTTCGGATTGGTTCTGATAACGTCACGTTTGTGAGGATTCGTTTGACTTCGTCCGCTTGTCTTCTTCATGGACTCGTTCTTCTTCCTTGCGGGGTCTCAGACAAGATGACCATACCCTCAAAATCACTTCTATCTTTGCTTGCTAGTTTCTCGTTCTATTGCTATGCCGCGATACCTACCACTTGCTATATCATGCCTCTCATATTGTCATGTCAAGCCTCTAACCCACCTTTCCTAGCAAACCGTTGTTTGGCTATGTTACCGCTTTGCTCAGCCCTTCTTATAGCGTTGCTAGTTGCAGGTGAAGTTGAATTTTGTTCCATGTTGGAACATGGTTATTGTTGGGATATCAAAATATCTCTTATATTATTTAATGCATCTATATACTTGGTAAAGGGTGGAAGGCTTGGCCTTATGCCTGGTGTTTTGTTCCACTCTTGCCGCCCTAGTTTCCATCATACCGGTGTTATGTTCCTTGATTTTGCGTTCCTTACACGGTTGGGTGTTATGGGGACCCCTTGACAGTTCGCCTTGAATAAAACTCCTCCAGCAAGGCCCAACCTTAGTTTTACCATTTTCCTCACCACCACCTACTTTTCCCTTGGGAGTCGCTCTCTCAAGGGTCATCTTTATTTTAAGCCCTCCCGAGGCCAGTGCTTGTCTAAGTGTTGGTCCGAACTAGAGTCCTTTGCAGCGCCACCTCGGGGAAACTTGAGGGTTGGTTTTAGTTGTACGGAGCGCTCATCTGGTGTTGCCCTGAGAACAAGATATGTGCAGCTCCTATTAGGATGTCGGCGCATCAGGCGGTCTTGCTGGTCTTGTTTTAACATTGTTGAAATGTCTTGTAACCGGGATTCCGAGTCTGATCGGGTCTTCCTGGCAGAAGGAATATCCTTCGTTGACCGTGATACCTTGTGATGGGCTAAGTTGGGACACCCCTGCAGGGTTTTGAACTTTCAAAAGACGTGCCCGCGGTTATGGGCAGATGGGAATTTGTTAATATGCGGTTGTGGAGAACTTGACACTTAACTTAATTAAAATGCATCAACCGCGTGTGTAGCCGTGATGGTCTCTTCTCGGCGGAGTCCGAGAAGTGAACACGGTTCTTGTGTTATGCTTGAACGTAAGTAGTTTCAAGATCACTTCTTGATCACTTCTAGTTCACGACCGTGCTTTGCTTCTCTTCTCGCTCTTATTTGCATATGTTAGCAACCATATATGCTTAGTGCTGCAGCTCCACCTCACTACCTTCTCCTACCCATAAGCTTAAATAGTCTTGATCTCGCGGGTGTGAGATTGCTAAGTCCTCGTGACTCACAGATACTTCCAAACAGTTGCAGATGCCGATGATACCTGTGCAGGTGACGTAACCCAGCTCACGTGGGAGCTCGATGAAGTTCATGTTCATTGTGTTGTTTCGTTTGCCAGTTGATCAGCAGTGGAGCCCAGTCGGGTCGATCGGGGATCTATGCAATTGGGGTTGTCTTTCTTTATTTGATTCCATAGTCGGACCTTGATTGTATTCTGGATGATGTAATGCTATATTTATGTATTGTGTGAAGTGGCGATTGTAAGCCAACTCTTTATCCCTTTCTTATTCAGTACATGGGATGTGTAAAGATTACCCCTCTTGCGACATGCCTACTATGCGGTTATGCCTCTAAGTCGTGCTCCGACACATGGGAGATATAGCCGCATCATGGGTGTTACACAATGGGAAGCACTGAGGCTTACAATCGAGGTTTGCACATGCATGGTCCTTTGTCTAATAGCATATTATTGTGCAATTGCAGGAACCATTCTAATATTTAGGTTTTTAACAATTTGGTCTTGCACATGTAGGTCCTGCTGTCAGAGGTTTTGACCCATTGTTCGACCCTTTTCGCATATGGGGAAATGAGTTGTCCATGAATATCAGTCAAGTCAAAAAACTCAGAAAGATTGTTAGGATGAAGAAATTAGCAACAAGAAACAACAAGATTTTGTCTGCACAATGAAGAAGACATCGGTTCACTACATGATGGTACTAACTATTATACCTTGCTTTTTTTATGCCTTTGCCCCATTTTCAATATAGAGAAAATATTTATGCACATCCTTGTTTTCAGGCCTTTCCAAAGCAGTTCACTGATGATTACCTCTCAAACCACCTATATGGCCAAGAGGCGAGGAAGATATTCATACAACATTCATTGTTCAATATTGAAGTGTTTCTGAAGAGGACGAATGATGGACGGTCAATCATCCACAGGCACTTGCCTAAAGTTGCAAAGACCTTCAGCATCAATGAAGGCTCAATATTCGCCTTCTGCTTATCTGTCTATGTACCGTCTATGATGCTAATTTCGAAAGGTTATAGATGTTGCATGTAAAACTTGGTGTTGGTACAGTTGTGTAATGGGGTAGTTGAGTGCTGAATGATTCCCTAATCTAAGCCATAGATTATATCTAATGGATGGTTGGACAAGTCAGTACAATCTAATTAATGATATAGAATAAACCCTCTACTTTCATCATCACAAAAATTAGGCGCTTATGAAAGATGATAGCTGCACACATTGCACTACTTCCTGTGAATTCCACGTCGTGTGTGATACTATTACGTAAGGGTGCGACTTCAAGGTAAACATTTGACAATTTTCTTTTCCAAGAAACTTCTAATCTATTCATCTTCAATCATGAGAGTACAAAGAACACTCGAGGTAATAAAAATTACAATCAGATCCGTGGACCACCTAACGACGACTACAAGCACTAGGGCGAGCCGAAGGCCCATCGCCATCATCACCTCTCCCTCGCCGAAGCCAGTAAACCTTGTTGTACTAGACAATCAGGAAGTCATCGAGCTAAGCCCCCATAGGACCAGCGAACCAGAGCAATAATCTTCACCGATGAAGAAAGTTGCAGATCGGAAGGATGAAACCTATAAATAGCCAAACGAAGACGAACGAAGACCGGATCCAAACAGATCCACCGGAGACCAGCACCGACCGAATCCCATGAGATCCAACGAAGACACACCTGCACATGCTCTCCAGCGAAGCTAGACGCACCATCGGGACGAAGATAGAACATGGGAGACACTATTCTTATTGAGGGACATCGCCACCGCCACACAGCCCCAACCAAGATGCTAAAACTAACAGAAACGAGAACGGGGTCCCTCCCGCCAGTGTGGGGCCGAGATCCTCCGAACGTTCATGGCCCAAAGGCCATCGGATGTGAAACGGACCAGCAGCGGCGCTGACGGACGGGAAGAGGAGGGAGGGAAGTCTGAGATGTTTTTTTATGAAGGAGGAAAGAAAAGGCAAGCATTTACGAGTTTGTTAACTAGTAAACGGTGCACTTGAGACACGTACACGGTTGAGACAACGCAATTGAAACACATGAAACGGTTGAAAAAGTGGAATTGGAACCCTGATAGATGCAATTAAAGCTGACACCAGAAACACGATTAAATCAACGAGGCTGCAACGAATCAGCCGGATGATTTTTCTTTAGAGAAATCGTCGGTCTATTCAGCCATTGGATTAGTGCGTTGGTTCTCGTTGGATCACAGCAGCGCCTTGGCAGCAGTGAGCACGACAGCTTTAACGCAACGCCATTGTAGCCGCAACGGAGCTCCAACGCATCACTGATGGCGTCAGGCAAGCTCCATTGTAGCTCCGGTGGAGCTCCGACTCAGCACCGACGCTCCGGCGAAGTTGCATTGCACCTTCAGCAAAGGTTCGTTGCAGCCCCGGTGGAGCTCCAATGCGGCACCAACGGCTCCGGCGACGCTTCATGGCAACTCCGGTCGAGCTCCATTGCAACCCTGACAGAGCTCCAACACAGTGTCGTCGGCTTCGGCGAAACTCCATTGCAACTCCGGCCGAGCTCCATCGCAGCCCCGATGGAACTCCAACGCAGCGCCAACGGCTCTGGCTCCACGGGTCGCATGCCGCTTGCCGCATTGCAGCTCCGCCGCTGTGGCGAGAATCGCATTGCAACGTGCCTGGCCGGCAGCTAGATCATGGGTCGCAGCGCTATTGTGCTTTTTTTTAAACGAGGATTACCCCCGGCCTCTGCATCTGGGCGATGCATGCAACCATTTTATTAATTATTCACAACAACCTTACAAAGTAGTACATCGGGTAGTCTGAAGTCACCCCACCATCTTAGCAACAACTGTCACTACTTCTATTCACTTGATGAAGGGGTGCCGATAGTTCGAGTCTAATACCAAACAGACATCGCACCAAAGCCTAACATCTAAAATCGGAGGCCTCAGCTGAGCCACATACTGGGTTTGGAAAGCGTTGTTGTGCTTGCGTCTAGAAGAAAAGAAGAGAAGCAAGTGGAGCGATTGCAACAGGTGGTGGTGCCTGCTGCCTGCAGCAGGATTGGTTGGCTCCTGCAGCGGTGGCTGCCGTTGGTGACGACAGACCAGTGGCCGATGGAGGCTTGTTGTTCCTGCGTCGGCAAAAGAAGATTGGGATTTGAAGGAGCGGATAAGCCGTGTGCGATGCCGGGTCCATGTGGGACACGCGTCGCTAGGACAAGGCGACTCACGCGTCGCTGCTATCAGCCGGTTGAAAATAAACCATTTCCTAAATCAACTGCATTGCTGTCAAATGCACACCATCTACTAGTATATTCTTAGGACGTCGTAATGATATTGTTCATTTAAGAAGTTGTGTAAATATATGCACGCATTTTGGAGAAAACTCAAGTGCGCCGCTGGCTAGGAATAACGTATAATCTAGCATTAGACATGAGAACATTTTACACCAAGCAACAATAACAAATTTATCACGTACAAGGATCAATCACTTACGAGTTACGGCCAATCAACTAGTACTATAACAACTACCAAGGGGTTTATGCACGTACTATTCGGGACGCGTACAAGTTTGACGGCATGCCATCGAGTGAGCTTGCGTCGGTGCGTCTTGTCAGATGCGGTGCTAACTTAGCGCTAGCCGCGGCACTGGTACGCACGCACGCATCCCCGGCCGGTGTACGGCTGCCCCGCGCCCCCGCACTGCCCGGTGCATGCCGGCCTGTTAGGGTCGAAGACCGAGTTGCCGAGGCTGGCGAGCACGCGACGGTGCACCACCGGTGTGAGCTTCTGCGGCGCCGTAGCCGCGTCGACTCTGTAGGCGGTGCCCATGCTGCCGGCTAGCCCAGGCTCAGCACTGGTGTCGCCGGCGGCTGGACTGGCTGCGAGCACTGCAATCACAGTGCCGGTGAGCAGCACTCCAACTACAAGCAGAGAGACGCGCGCCTGATCTCTGTCCATATTTCCTGCGAACCCCGCTACGACCACGGACTTATAAATGGGAGCACAGCTTATATAAATGAATGGTAGTTGTGCAGTGTGGCACACCCGTCTCCCCGACTGGATCCAGCAGGCTCGATTTATTGGTGCAACTTTTGGTCCAAAGATACCTGAAACAGATCATCAGCTAACCAATTTTCACTGCAAATTATGGGGCAGACACACTTTTGGAACCTTCTCTTCCAACCGGTCTAGGAGATAACGAAAACTGATTCAATTTACGACATCCCACATATAATTTGCGGAACTGCACAGTCGAGCATCGGGCGTGCATCGTAAAGGGTTTTTTAAGGGTAAACACTCCACTTTATTTAAGTACTCCCTCTGTTTTTTAGTCTGCATATAAGTTTGGTCAAAGTTAAGCGTTGTAAAGTTTGACCAACTTTTTAGCAAAAAATATCAACATCTATAAAACTAAAGTTATATATTATGAAAATTAATTTCATGATGCATATAATAATATTGATTTCATAGTATGAATATTGATATTTTCTCCTATAAAGTTAGTCAAATTTTACATAGTTTGACTTTGACTAAATCTTATATGCAAACTAAAAAAAAAGAGGAAGTATTAAAGTCCAGAGTTTCATCCGCAATTACATTCAGAATAGAGTCTGGAGGAACCATAAGGACACGGATTTGTAGCACATAAGTGCTCCACCCACTGAAATCTTACCCGGCCGTTACTCTCCCCAGATCGAGCCATTAAATGACTGAATCATTTTTCGCGAGATAGATACATTGGATATACAGCAAAGTTATACCTGAAAGCGGGCCTATGGATTTATTGACCTGTGCAGTGAAGCCGAGACTGCTGGAAGTGTTTTTAGGGTGGTCACAATGGGCAAGAATATAGTCTAGTAACTTACACACACTTTCCTAAACTATATTACTACCTCTACAGTGGGCAGGAAGATCTATATAATGTCATGCAACAATGTATTTATTAGGTTATAGACTCATTATTTCTTGAAGTGTGTGATGTTTCCATAACTTAGCTAATTAGTACCACAAGCACCTCTCTCTTCATTAAATATGTGACACATAAGCAAAGTTGTATTGGAGTGTTTGATGTTATTCTTAAGTTCCTCCCCATTGTGACCAGCCTTAGATGACCTGGTTACAATCAATCAATGCCATGGCATTGAATATTGCAATGTACTACTTCCATGTGAAATTGTGGAGAGATTGGTGCCGGCATAAAGATTAAAATTTGGAAATAATAGTGTTTAGCACTGACAATGTATTTCATCTACAACACACTTCTGTAAACCAAGGATTACATGAGCCAGTAATATAGACCTGACAGTACACCGCGTGAACAACACATTTGCAAATTGCAGGGGGCAAGCTTACCGAGAAGGTTAGTGTATAAAGCTTCGTGGATCGTTAATTAGCTATGCCTCGACCCTAAAACTGACAATACATTACCAACTACAGACAACATAGGTTCAGTGAACAAGTGAACGAAAAAGAAGCTTATATCAGTGATCATGCTTCCTGGGTAGTTAATTAGCCACTGTACGGAATTAACACTGCAAATTGGCACTGACAACTACATGCAAGAACAGCCAAGTCGGAGCTGGCAAGAAAATTCACTGCCATATCTTCATTAGCTGGAAACAACTCCCTTCATCAGACCCATCCATGCACAAAAAAATACTGCCCATACATGATTCACAATAATTAACTTGACAGTGAACCTTGACACACTGATTTCAGATAACATAGTTTGTCAGCAAATACATTCGAAGACGGTAGATCCATCAACAAATTTACAACTTTGACAGTGATAATACTTGATGAGATTATTCTGTGATGCAACAAAAAGTAACTATAATTACATATCCATCAACAACTCATTGATCGAGCAATATAACTACTCGAAAAAGCACTTTGTGGAATTTCACTGATAAAAATGCACTGATTAATAACCAAAATTTCAAATAAGAAGAGGACAATTCACCTCAAAATCTAAAATGCCCAAATTTTGAAGGTGAAAATTGCAAATCACAGTCATGAGAAAACTACTAATTTCTCAGATTTGTCACCGTAAAAAAAACAGATTTGAACACCACAAATCTAATCTTCTACAAAAAAAAAAGTCCAGGAAACTTTTTAGAGAGAAAAAAGAGGAAATAAAATGACTTCGAGAAGAGTTCGCCGCAACAATCTTATCTCCTAAAAAGAATTCCAGGAAACCTCCATAGAAAAATCGAGGAAAGAGATACAGTTTTCAGAGAGAAAAAACAAGGAAAGAAATATTTCAGAGAGAAAAAACGAGGAAACAAAATGACTTGGTGAAGAGCTCGCCGGATTGGTCCTTGCCTGGTCGCCGGCCTTCATCCCCGAAGTCTCAGCCCGTGCCAGATCTGTAGTGACAGCTCGTCGCCGTCATGCTTCCACATTACTTGGACTCATCGACGACCGTGTGGGAGGTGGCGTGGGAGGTCGGATCCATCGGTGGATGGGGGCGATGTGGCAGCAGAGCTTCGTCCCGAGGACCGGCGACGCATGGGTGGCATTGGAGGCAGTGCCAGGTCTACAGGAGGCAGGGGGAGCTGCGGTTAGCCCCGTGGGTCGAGAAGGGGCACGGCGGCGCGGGCCGGAGCACGGTCGTTGCTCGCTGGGACGGAGGAAAGCAGAGGGATTGTGGTGTGGTGGTGTGGGCGTGGGCGTGGGGAGGAGATAACGATGGGAATGACTACAGCGAGGGGAGCAGAGAAACAGTGCAAGGCGGCTGCAAAAATTAACACGGAACGGGCAGTTAATGCGGTGGGTTCAGCTCGTGCAAGGGGGCATGCATATACCAGATGTTTTAGAACCAGTACTCCAACGATACAAAACTAAATACATCGCATTAAACACTATTGACCCGAATCTACATGCATAGCGACGGTACTGATGTGGGTGGGGGGGTCCGCCTCAGGAGGTTCCCATCGTTGATGCATTATCACTTTGGGGGGTCTAGGTGCTGCAGCGTGCACTTCATTCCATTCCTTCACATGCATCAGCACGGTCGTCATTATTGCATGTGGTTCTGCAATCCTTTTGCCATCTCTAGCTTCGTTCCTTGCCAGCCATAGCCCATACACAACTTGGATAAACAGCTCCTTCTCCTCTTCTGCAGCACCTTCGAACCATCCTAACAGCCAGTTCGACAGCTCACTCTTGGACCTAGTCATCTCTGGTGGGTTTGCCACCATAGCTCCCGTTTCCGAGCGCAACAACTGCCAAAAGAGTGATGAGTGTGGGCACGTCCAGAATTGATGTCGTATTGTCTCCTCCCTCCCGCACGCCACACAAAACACCCTTGATTTAATTCTTCGTCGATGTAGTTCCAAGCCCACGACCAGTCCATTCCTTAGCAGTCTCCAGACATGAACTTTGGCTTTCTTCGGAGCCGAGGTATCCCAAAGCGCCATGAAGCCCTTGTGTTTACTCGTAGATGTCGAGGGTTCCGGCCATCCGGACCTCAACTTATTCATGGACATTTTCAGATGATACGCTGACCTTACTGTAAACACGCCGTTTTTAGTAAAATTCCACACTAAGTAGTCCTGACAATTTGGCCCTCCCACATCAACCCTCTTTATATCCTGAGCATCATCATGCGCAAACATTGCATCCACCCGATGCTCATCCCAGTCTGTTCCGTTGGGGAGGAGGAGGTCTCTAACTTCCGTTATACCCCAGACAAAATTCTGGCCGAGCGGCTTCATACTTCCAGCTCGCGGGATCCAATTATCATGGTGAACTGATCCATCCCCTATGTGCATCGTAAAGGGTTGTCACGTGTAAATTTGTCTATGTTGGTTAGCGGCTGCACCGGCAATCACCAAAACGCAGGGGCGGAGCTAGAAAATTTGACCATTGGGTTCACTCACTGAATTATTGTGAGAATATGATATAAATAATTTACGTGCAAGGTCTGATTTTAGACAATATTATAACAAAAGTATAACATCCAAAGAAAACATAACGAATAGAATTATGATATCATTTATCACATATTGTATGACGGTAAAAACTGAAGAGTGTTGTACATACTTATTGACTGAAATCATAAAACCTCTTTTTTACATGTTATAAATAGAGTGGTGCCAAAATAACTTCAAGTGTTAGGTTTATTTTCTCATGTCCTTGAAAACATTGAAGCAAATGACAAATTAGTTTAAAAAGTTCAAAAATAAAGACCAGCAAGCAAAAGAAGTATGTTAAGTCACTCACATTTTGAGTACCCCGTTAGATTTTCATCATCTCAAAAAGATCAATCAAAACATTTAATACTAATGATAGAAAACATAGTTTCAACACATGGCAAATTAAAGAATCACTCATGAACCGATTACCCATTTTGTTACGCAACTTTTTCTTCACAACATTCATAACCGAAATGCATTTCTTCATTGATGTTGTGTCATCTCACAATACCTTTAGACGATGACAGATAAAAGAAAAAGTAACATGCTTATTGATCAAACCGTTCTGGATTACTTTTTAGGAAACATCACCAATGGCCCTTTGTGGATAATCAAAATTAGATGGTGGCCTTATTAAATATCTTTGCCTAGTATCACCATCCTCTAAAATTCTCTTCTGATTAGTCGAATCGTAAGGCAACACATCTGAATTAATCCATCTGGCTTTAAAACCCACTTGCAACAATGATATTCGATGCACTTTGCGTACACCTAACGGCTGGCTTAATGGCCTTGATGTACCCGCATCATTTTTTGGATCTGGTGATCGACTCGACGACTTCCCTTACAGAAACTCCTTTGGATAGGCTAAATCAATCAGAATTTCTGGAATACACAATTAAGAAACTAGGGGATGTGCAAGAGATGTGATGATGCAATCTCATCACCTCGATAGAACTATAATAGTCTGCTTGCCGCCGTCGACCTGTCGTTGTCAGCTCGTCGGTGGTGTCTCAAGTGGTGACCAATTGATGGCGAATAGGAGAGACCAGATCGGAGGATTGTGGAAGCGAGCAACTAGGGCAAGAGATCATGCGGCTGGGGTTTACATACAAGAGATTAGGATTAAGGGGAGCAGATAGGAGCGCATGAACAGGCTTTCACGTGGCAATTCCCTTGTGGGCTTTTGGGCCTTGCATTGAGCGTCTAAGTTTGATGGGGTCAGCTCTTATTTTTTGTTGGGGTCAAAGCATGTACGTATCTGTATACTGTATGCGGCCACAAAAATTCGTTGGGTTCAGCTGAACCCAACGCCAATGTGCTGGCCCCGCCGCTGCCAAAACGTCGTCTGTGCGTGCCTGTGTATGTGCGGTGTACTAGTTCGTTGTTCACTCCCTCCCAATAACAATAGCATCACCTTCGGTGATTGCATTAACATTTGGGCTATGTTTGACAGCAATGGATTTTTAAAGTTTTTGGAGAATGCGATGGTTTCTGAAAAAACATGGGTTTGAATACTTTGATGCGTTTTATAAACCATAGTATACATAAACCATGGTCTTTTCCGGTATCTCAAAATAAAAGAGGCCCCGACCTTCATTTTCTAAACAAATGAAGAGAAGCGCAATTGACGTTGCTGCCTACGTTGAGATAAGAATATCAGCTGTGATGGCATCTTACTTTTTCTCTATCTGTTATATAAATGAGTTGTATTATATCTCCTGATTATTAGCCGATTCAGTTTGATTAGCGTGTAGTCGGTCCCTGGTCTTTCTTCTAGCCGGCGTCGCTTGTGAGTCTCCTATCTTGTCTCTGCAATCATGAAGGAATCAAGCTCACCACCAGGGGTATAGTATGTGCTCATCTATGCTGTACAATATTCTGTCAATAATTATTTGTCCAATCTGATTGCAACACTTCCATGATGAGTGGCATATGGATTAGAGATGCCACTAGCCAAACACCTAGCTAGTTTTGGTAAAACCGAGAAAAAATATGGTTTAAAGAAACTGTAGTAATCCTTGCCCACACATCGGAATACTGTGGTTTACAATTACCATGGTTTTCTAAAAACTTTGTTGCCAAACTAGGCCTTACCTCTTCTTTACCTTTTATGATGTCGATGAGTTCATCCATCTTTGACGTCAGTCCTTCATCTTTCTCTTCGGAGATAGCGTTGACCTTTCTTGTGGTAGACCTTTCTACATGCTATTGGGCATGGTTTTCCGCATATCATCAAGTAGCTTCTTGGCCTCTTCAATAGGTCTTCTCATTATAGTTCCTCCTACAGCTGTATCAAGCATAGTTTTTAACATGAAATTAAGAACCTTATAAAACATATGAAGAATTAATCATTCTCCCATCCCGTGATTAGGACAATTTCTTATAGCCTCCTTCATGCGATCCCACGCAAGCGCTAGTGGTTCATGTTCCTTCAGCTTAAAACTCGTGATTTGATATTGAAATTGTATAATTTTTTCGAGGGGCAAAACTTACATAAAAATTTGCTACAACAAGCAGTCCATGAAGTTATAGTTCCTCTAGGTAAAGGTAAAATCCATACTTTTGCTTTTCCTCTCAAGGAAAAACAAAATAGATGCAATTTTAGAGAGTTCTGTTCATGGTCCTTAATATGTGCCATATCACACACCTCAATAAAAATGTGTAAGAGCGTGTCGGCATCCTTTGATGCAGTGCTTCTAAATTGGCCTTGTTGAACCGTTGTGACTAAGTGGGGCTTATTTTCATATTGCTCGGTAGCAACATCAGGTTGTGCAATTGGTGCACACATAAAGTTCTCATTGGGAGCAACGAAGTGAAGTCTCGAAGATTTTGAGCCATAATATTTTATTTGGGTTTTCGGTAAGAACACAACTATAGAAAAATAAATAAAGACAAGAACAAAGAACTAACATAAATTGAAATAGAAACTTTAACAATCTATACGTACCTAAATAAAGGGGCTATTGCTTCTGGTGGCACATCATTAAAATTGCCCCCAAAAGTTCCAAAATATTACTCACCAATGTCACCTATAAATGACAAAAAATGTTTTCAGGGAATCCCCCGCCTGGGCCGACCAAGCATAGGGACCTACTATAATGCGCTTTGCGCGCTGCAGAACACACAGTGCGCACGTTTGGGCCGCCTATGTTCGGGCGCCTATTTTTTAGTTTCATTTTTGTTTTTATTGTTTTGTTCCATTATTTTTTAAAAATGAGAATTTTGAAATAAAATTTTCCAGAAAACATAAAAAATTTGTGAATTCAAAAAATGCTCGGGATTTTCTAAAAATGTTCGTAAATAAAAAAAAGTCCGTGTATGAAAAATTATTAATGAAATTGAACAAAATGTTTGCTAATTAAAAAATGTTCATGCATTTTATTTTTTTAATTTTAAGAAACAGTTCGTGAATTACAAAAGAGTTTATTCATTCATAAATGTTTGCTGTTTCAGAAAATGTTCATGCATTTCAAAAAATGTTCGTGTATTTAAAAAAATCCACCAATTTCGAAAAAAATGTTTTTCTATTCTACAATTGTTCGCCGATTACAAAGAAAATGCTTAAAAACCATTCACAATATAAAAAATTGTTCATGATTTAAAAAAATGTAAATAGTAAAAAATGTTCAGAATTTTTAAAAATGATCCCAAATTTGTAGAACTGTTCACGAATGATAGAAGGTATGTATTAAACAGTAATGCTTCTGAGTATTTGTGACTATATACCTGTGTGAATTTTGAGGAATTAACTACGAGGGTGGATCAGAATATTATAGTATATTTTTTTTAACTTTTCTTGAAATTCTGAATAATTCTTTGAATTACCAAGTTTTTTGACAACCATGACATTTTTTGAAAATGTGAACATTCCTTCGATTTGTGAATAAATTTTAAAGAAAGAAACATTTTCTTGCATTTGTGATTTTTTTTAAATCGTGCGATGATGTGAAGAAAATGCAGTCATCCACATTGAAGATTATGATTTGTTTTTCTTCCGTTGCAAGGGCCCTTTTGCTAGTAACTATAACGCATTGACTAGTGACATGATGCCTCTTCGGCGACGACTCCAGAAAAGATGGTTGATGCCCTTTGAGATTCGGTTTGGATAGCGAAGTTTCCTATGCCTTTCCCCGAGGAGTGACCATGAGTTATCAAACCCACAAAAGGTTGTGCACTACGACAAAAACTTTGAAAAGTTATTGCTAATGAATTAAATTCAATGCTCTCGTTCATCTCCAGCACCACAACAAGGATCCTGCATAGCATTGGAGGAGACCTGAATTGATCGACAAGACAAGCACCACCTCAGTCCGACTAAGCCGGCCACTCAGGAAGTTCATTTGTTGTGCGTTCGATATTACTTTTCACTCCTAAGTACACCAAAGTGGGTTGGATCGCTTCAACACCGACGGCGGCGCACATAAAGTTCATCTAGGTAGCGAGATATGAGAGAGATGAGGGAGGGGAAAGGGAGCACACGCAGAGTTGAGATACCCGTTTGCTGAAATGGGCTTCATGTGGAAGGGCCCAATCAACCACAGTAAGATGATTTTTCTACCAGAGTAGCCACCATTTAGGACAGCTGGCCCACTTAGCGACTAATGAAAAGATTAGATAGCGATTAACGGCCAAAAGCATTACAGACATGAATCAAACAGCCAAAAATCTTGAGGGCATGAGAGCTCTATAAATTGGTTCAGTTTTACTGTCCTAAAAAGATTAGAGGAAGTTGTGATGGAACAAAATAGAGTTATTGCAGCATCTGAAGGAAATATGCCCTAGAGGCAATAATAAAATTGTTATTTATATTTCCTTATATCATGATAAATGTTTATTATTCATGCTAGAATTGTATTAACCTGAAACTTGATACATGTGTGAATACATAGACAAAACAAAGTGTCCCTAGTATGCCTCTACTTGACTAGCTCGTTAATTAAAGATGGTTAAGTTTCCTGACCATAGGCATGTGTTGTCATTTGATGAACGGGATCACATCATTAGGAGAATGATGTGATGGACAAGACCCATCCGCTAGCTTAGCATATTGATCGTTAAGTTTTATTGCTATTGCTTTCTTCATGACTTATACATATTCCTCTGACTATGAGATGATGCAACTCCCGAATACCGGAGGAACACCTTGTGTGCTATCAAACTTCACAACATAACTGGATGATTATAAAGATGCTCTACAGGTGTCTCCAAAGGTGTTTGTTGGTTTGGCATAGATCAAGATTAGGATTTGTCACTCCGAATATCGGAGAGGTATCTCTGGGCCCTCTCGGTAACGCACATCACTATAAGCCTTGCAAGCAATGTGACTAATGAGTTAGTTGCGGGATGATGCATTACAGAATGAGTAAAGAGACTTGCCGGTAATGAGATTGAACTAGGTATGAGGATACCGACGATCGAATCCCGGGCAAGTAATGTACAAATGATAAAGGGAATAACGTATGTTGTTATTGCGGTTTGACCAATAAAGATCTTCGTAGAATATGTAGGAACCAATATGAGCATCCATGTTCCGCTATTGGTTATTGACCGGATATGTGTCTCGGTCATGTCTACATAGTTCTCAAACCCATAGGGTCCGCACGCTTAACGTTCGATGACGATTTATATTATGAGTTATGTGTTTTTGGTGACCAAAGTTTGTTCGGAGTCCCGGATAAGATCACAGACATGACGAGGAGTCTCGAACTGGTCGAGAGGTAATGAATGATATATTGGACGAGGATATTCGAACACTAGAATAGTTTCAAAAAGGTTCGGGTATATTTCGGAGTACCGAGGGGTCACCGGAACCCCCCGGGGAAGTATTGGGCCTACATGGGCCTTAGGGGAGAGAGATGGGAGCCCGCAAGGGGTGGTGCGCGGCCCCCTCCAAGGGAGTCCAAATAGGACAAGGAGGAGGGGGGCAGCCCCCTTTCCCTCTCCCTGTCCTTCCTTTTCTCCTCTGATGAGAAAGGAAAGGGGGGGCGAATCCTACTAGGAGTGGAGTCCTTGTAGGACTCCCCCCCTTGGCGCGCCCCCTTGGTGGCCGGCCTCCTCCTATCCTCCTTTATATACAGGGCCAGGGGCACCCCATAGTACATCAATTGTTCTATTAGCCGTCTGTGGTGCCCCCTTCACAATTTACTCCTCCGGTCATAGCGTCGTAGTGCTTAGGTGAAGCCCTGCGCGGATCACATCACCATCACCGTCACCACGCCGTCATGCTGATGAAACTCTCCCTTGCCCCTCTACTGGATCAAGAGTTCGAGGGACGTCATCGAGCTGGACGTGTGCTGAACTCGGAGGTGTCGTACGTTCGGTACTAGATCGGTTGGATCGTGAAGACGTTCGAATACATCAACCGCGTTAACCTAACACTTCTACTTTCGGTCTATGAGGGTACGTGGGCTGAAGGAAATATGCCCTAGAGGCAATAATAAAGTTGTTTATATTTCCTTATATCATGATAAATGTTTATTATTCATGCTAGAATTGTATTAACCGGAAACTTAGTACATGTGTGAATACATAGACAAATAGAGTGTCACTAGTATGCCTCTACTTGACTAGCTCGTTGAATCAATGATGGTTATGTTTCCTAACCATAGACATGAGTTGTCATTTGATTAACAGGATCACATCATTAGAGAATGATGTGATTGATTTGACCCATCCGTTAGCTTAGCACGATGATCGTTTAGTTTGTTGCTATTGCTTTCTCCATAACTTATACATGTTCCTATGACTATGAGATCATGCAACTCCCGAATACCGGAGGAACACTTAGTGTGCTATCAAACGTCACAACGTAACTGAGTGACTATAAAGACGCTCTGCAGGTGTCTCCGATGGTGTCTGTTGAGTTGGCACGGATCAAGATTAGGATTTGTCACTCCGAGTATCAGAGAGGTATCTCTGGGCCCTCTCGGTAATGCACATCACTATAAGCCTTGCAATCAATGTGACTAATGAGTTAGTTGCGGGATGATGCATTACGCAACGAGTAAAGAGACTTGCCCATAACAAAATTGAAGTATTGAGATACCGACGACCGAATCTCGGGCAAGTAACATACCGATGACAAAGGGGACAACATATATCGTTATGCGGTTTGACCGATAAAGATCTTCATAGAATATGCGGGAGCCAATATGAACATCCAGGTTCCGCTATTAGTTATTGACCGGAGACGTGTCTCGGTCATGTCTACATAGTTCTCGAACCCATAGGGTCCGCACACTTAACGTTCGATGACGATCGGTATTTTGAGTTTATGTGTTTTGATGTACCGAAGATAGTTCGGAGTCCTGAATGTGATCACGGACATGACGAGGAGTCTCTAAATGGTCGAGACATAAAGATTGATATATTGGATGACTATATCGGACACGGGATGAGTTCCGGGGGTCACCGGATAATTATCGGAGTGTTGGGGGGTTATCGGAACCCCCGGGGGGGCTAATGGGCCAACAAGGGCCTTAATGGAGAGAGAGAGGGCCGGCCAAAGCAGGGCCACGCGCCCCTCCCCCTCTAGTCCGAATTGGACTAGGGAAGGGGGGCTGGCGCCCCCCTTTCCTTCTCTTCTCTCCCTCTCCTTCCTTCCCCCTTCCTCCTCCTAGTTGGAGTAGGAAAGGGGGAGTCCTACTCCTACTAGGAGGAGGACTCCTCCCCTCCTTGGCGCACCTCCAAGGGCCAGCCGACCTTCCCCCTTGCTCCTTTATATATGGGGCAGGGGGGCACCCTAGTACACATAAGTTGATCATTGACCCCTTAGCCGTGTGTGGTGCCCCCCTCCACCATAATCCACCTCGGTCATATCATCGTAGTGCTTAGGCGAAGCCCTGCGACGGTAGCTTCATCATCACCGTCATCACGCCGTCGTGCTGACGAAGCTCTCCCTCAACACTCAGCTGGATCGAGAGTTCGTGGGACGTCACCGAGCCGAACGTGTGCAGGTCGTGGAGGTGCCATACTTTCGGTACTAGGATCAGTCGGATCGTGAAGACGTACGACTACATCAACCGCGTTGTCATAACGCTTCCGCTTACGGTCTATGAGGGTACGTGGACAACACTCTTCCCCTCTCGTTGCTATGCATCACCATGATAGATCTTGTGTGTGCGTAGGATTTTTTTTGAAATTACTGCGTTCCCCAACAGTGGCATCCGAGCCAGGTCTATGCATAGATGTTATATGCACGAGTGGAACACAAAGGAGTTATGGGCGTGGGTATATACATATTACTTGCCATCACTAGTAGTTTCTTGATTTGGCGATATTGTTGAATGAAGCGGTCCAGACCGACATTATGTGTACGCTTACGCGAGACTGGTTCTACCAATGTGCTTCGCACACAGGTGGCTGGTGGGTGTCAGTTTCTCCAACTTTAGTTGAATCGGATTCAATGAACAGGGTTCTTTCTGAAGATCAAAAAGCAATCACTATACCGCGTTGTGGTTTTTTATGTGTAGGTAAGAACAGTTCTTGCTCAGCCCGTAGCAGCCACGTAAAACTTGCAACAACAAAGTAGAGGACGTCTAACTTGTTTTTGCAGGGCATGTTGTGATGTGATATGGTAAAGACATGATGCTAAATTTTATTGTATGAGATGATCATGTTTTGTAACACAATTATCGGCAACTGGAAGGAGCCATATGGTTGTCGCTTTATTGTATGAAATGCGATCGCCATGTAATTGCTTTACTTTATCACTAAGCAGTGCGATAGTCGTAGAAGCAATAGTTGGCGAGACGACAACGATGCTTCGATGGAGATCAAGGTGTCAAGCCGGTGATGACGGTGATCATGATGGTGCTTTGGAGATGGACATCAAAGGCACAAGAGGATGATGGCCATATCATATCACTTATATTGATTGCATGTGATGTTTATCCTTTATGCATCTTATTTTGCTTAGTTCGACGGTAGCATTATAAGATGATCTCTCACTAAATTTCATGGTATAAGTGCTCTCCCTGAGTATGCACCGTTGCTACAGTTCGTCGTGCTGAGACACCATGTGATGATCGGGTGTGATAAGCTCTACATTCACATACGACGGGTGCAAGCCAGTTTTGCACACGTAGAATACTTGGGTTAAACTTGACGAGCCTAGCATATACAGATATGGCCTCGGAACACTGAGACCGAAAGGTCGAGCGTGAATCATATAGTAGATATGATCAACATAGTGATGTTCATCATTGAAAACTACTCCATCTCACGTGATGATCGGACATGGTTTAGTTGATATGGATCTTAGATGGTTAGAGAGATGTCTATCTAAGTGGGAGTTCTTAAGTAATTTTATTAATTGAACTTTAATTTATCATGAACTTAGTACCTGATAGTATTTTACATGTCTATGTTGTTGTAGATAGATGGCCCGTGCTGTTGTTTCGTTGAATTTTAATGCGTTCCTAGAGAAAGCTAAGTTGAAAGATGATGGTAGCAACTACACGGACTGGGTCTGTAACTTGAGGATTATCCTCATTGCTGCATAGAAGAATTATGTCCTGGAAGCACCGCTAGGTGACAAACCCGCTGCAGGAGCAATGCCAGATGTTGTTCACCTGGCAGAGCAAAGCTGATGACTACTCGATAGTTCAGTGTGCCATGCTTTACGGATTAGAACCGGGACTTCAACAACATTTTGAACGTCATGGAGCATATGAGATGTTCCAGGAGTTGAAGTTAATATTTCAAGCAAATGCCCAGATTGAGAGATATGAAGTCTCCAATAAGTTCTACAGCTGCAAAATGGAGGAGAATAGTTCTGTCAGTGAATATATACTCAGAATGTCTGGGTACCACAACCACTTGACTCAGCTGGGAGTTAATCTCCCTGATGATAGTCTTATTGACAGAGTTATTCAATCAATGCCACCAAGCTACAAGAGCTTCGTGATGAACTATAATATGAAAGGGATGTATAAGACGATTCCTAAGCTCTTCGCAATGCTAAAGGCTGCGGAGGTAGAAATCAAGAAGGAGAATCAAGTGTTGATGGTCAACAAGACCACCAGTTTCAATAAAAAGGGTAAAGGGAAGAAGGGGAACTTCAAGAAGAACATCAAGCCAGTTGCTGCTCAAGTGAAGAAACCCAAGTCGGGACCTAAGCCTGAGACTGTGTGCTTCTACTGCAAAGGAACTGGTCACTGGAAGCAGAACTGCCCCAAGTATTTGGCGGAGAAGAAGGATGGCAAAGTGAAAGGTATATTTGATATACATGTTATTGATGTGTACCTTACTAATGCTCGCAGTAGTGCCTGGGCATTTGATACTGGTTCAGTTGCTAACATTTGCAACTCGAAATAGGGGCTACGGATTAAGCGAAGATTGGCTAAGGACGAGGTGACGATGCACTTGGGAAATGGTTCCAAAGTCGATGTGATCGCCGTCGGCACGCTACCTCTACATCTACCTTCGGGGTCAGTTTTAGACCTAAATAATTGTTATTTGGTGCCAGCGTTGAGCATGAACATTATATATGGATCTTGTTTGATGCGAGATGGTTATTCATTTAAATCAGAGAATAATGGTTGTTCTATTTATATGAGTAATATCTTTTATGGTCATGCGCCCTTGATGAGTGGTCTATTTTTACTAAATCTTGATAGTAGTGATACACATGTTCATAGTATTGAAGCCAAAAGATGCCAAGTTGATAATGATAGTGCGACTTATTTGTGTCACTAACGTTTGGGTCATATTGGTGTAAAGCGCATGAAGAAACTCCATTCTGATGGACTTCTGCAATCACTTGGTACTTGCAAACCATGCCTCATGGGCAAGATGACTAAAACTCCGTTCTCTGGAACAACAGAGCGAGCAATAGAGTTATTGGAAATCATACATATTGATGTATGTGGTCCAATGAACATTGAGGCTCGTGGCGGATATTGTTATTTTCTCACCTTCACAGATGATTTGAGCAGATATGGGTATATCTACTTAATGAAACATAAGTCTGAAACATTTGAAAAGTTCAAAGAATTTCAGAGTGAAGTGAAAAATCATCGTAACAAGAAAATAACGTTTCTACGATCTGATCGTGGAGGAGAATATTTGAGTAACGAGTTTGGTCTTCATTTGAAACATAGCGGAATAGTTTCGCAACTCACGCCACCCGAAACACCACAGCATAATGGTGTGTCCGAACGTCGTAATCATACTTTACTAGATATGGTGCGATCTATGATGTCTCTTACTGATTTACCGCTATCGTTTTGGGGTTATGCTTTAGAGACAGTTGCATTCACGTTAAATAGGGCACCATCTAAATCCGTTGAGATGACACCTTATGAACTGTGGTTTGTAAAGAAACCCAAGTTGTCGTTTCTTAAAGTTTGGGGCTGCAATTCTTATGTAAAGAAACTTCAACCTGATAAGCTCGAACCCAAATCGGAGAAATGTGTCTTCATAGGATACCCAAAGGAGACTATTGGGTACAGCTTCTATGACAGATCCGAAGGCAAGATATTCATTGCTAAGAATGGATCCTTTCTAGAGAAGGGGTTTATCTCGAAAGAAAAGAGTGGGAGGAAAGTAGAACTTGATGAGGTAATTGTACCTGCTCCCTTATTGGAAAGTAGTTCATCACTGAAATCAGTTCTAGTGATTCCTACAACAGTAAGTGAGGAAGCTAATGATGATGATCATGAAACTTATGATCAAGTTACTACCGGACCTCGTAGGTCAACCAGAGTGAGATCCGCACCAGAGTGGTACGGTAATCCTATTCTGGAGGTCATGTTACTTGACCATGACGAACCTACGGACTATGACGAAGCAATGATGAGCCCAGATTCCACAAAATGGCTTGAGGCCATGAAATCTGAGATGGGATCCATGTAAGAGAACAAAGTGTGGACTTTGGTTGACTTTCCCGATGATCGGCAGGCCATAGAGAATAAATGGATCTTCAAGAAGAAGATTGACGCTACCGGTAATGTTACTGTCTACAAAGCTCGACTAGTTGAAAAAGGTTTTCGACAAGTTCAAGGAGTTGACTACGATGAGACCTTCTCACCCGTAGTGATGCTTAAGTCCGTCCGAATCATGTTGGCAATTGCTGCATTTTATGATTATGAAATTTGGCAAATGGATGTCAAAACTACATTCCTTAATGGATATCTTAAAGAAGAGTTTTATATGATGCAACCAGAAGGTTTTGTCGATCCAAAAGGTGCTAACAAAGTGTGCAAGCTCCAGCGATCCATTTATGGATTGGTGCAAGCCTCTCGGAGTTTGAATATACGCTTTGATAGTGTGATCAAAACATATGGTTTTATACAGACTTTTGGAGAATCCTATATTTACAAGAAAGTGAGTGGGAGCTCCGTAGCATTTCTGATATTATATGTAGATGACATATTATTGATCAAAAATGATACTGAATTTCTGACTAGCCTAAAAGGATACTTGAATAAGAATTTTTCAATGAAAGACCTCGGTGAAGCTGCTTATATATTGGGCATCAAGATCTATAGAGATACACAAAGCACATACCTTGATAAAGTTTTGAAGAAGTTCAAAATGGATCAGGCAAAGAAAGGGTTCTTGCCTGTGTTACATGGTATGAAGTTGAGTCAGACTCAATGCCCGACCACTGCAGAAGATAGAGAGAAAATGAAAGTCATTCCCTATTCTTCAGCCATAGGTTCTATCATGTATGAAATTCTGTGTACCAGACCTGATGTGTGCCGTCTATTAGTTTAGCAGGGAGGTACCAAAATAATCCAGGAGTGGATCACTGGACAGCGGTCAAGAACATCCTGAAATACCTAAAAAGTACTAAGGATATGTTTCTCGTATATGGAGGTGACAAAGAGCTCGTCGTAAACGGTTACGCCGATGCAAGATTTGACACGGATCCAGATGACTCTAAATCACAAACCGGATACATTTTTTTATTAAATGGTGGATCTGTCAGTTGGTGCAGTTCCAAGGAGAGCGTCGTGGCGGGATCTACATGTGAAGCGGAGTATATAGCTGCTTCGGAAGTAGCAAATGAAGGAGTCTGGATGAAGGAGTTCATATCTGATCTAGGTGTAATACCTAGTGCATCGGGTCCAATGAAAATCTTTTGTGACAATACTGGTGCAATTGCCTTGGCAAAGGAATCCAGATTTCACAAGAGAACCAAGCACATCAAGAGACGCTTCAATTCCATCCACGATCAAGTCAAGGAGGGAGACATAGAGGTTTGCAAGATACACACGGATCTGAATGTTGCAGACCCGTTGACTAAGCCTCTCTCACAAGCAAAACATGATCAACACCAAGACTCCATGGGTGTTAGAATCATTACAATGTAATCTAGATTATTGACTCTAGTGCAACTGGGAGACTGAAGGAAATATGCCCTAGAGGCAATAATAAAGTTGTTTATATTTACTTATATCATGATAAATGTTTATTATTGATGCTAGAATTGTATTAACCGGAAACTTAGTACATGTGTGAATACATAGACAAACAGAGTGTCACTAGTATGCCTCTACTTGACTAGCTCGCTGAATCAATGATGGTTATGTTTCCTAACCATAGACATGAGTTGTCATTTGATTAATAGGATCACATCATTAGAGAATGATGTGATTGACTTGACCCATATGTTAGCTTAGCACGATGATCGTTTAGTTTGTTGCTATTGCTTTCTCCATAACTTATACATGTTCCTATGACTATGAGATCATGCAACTCCCAAATACCGGAGGAACACTTAGTGTTCTATCAAACGTCACAACGTAACTGGTTGACTATAAAGATTCTCTATAGGTGTCTTTGATGGTGTTCGTTGAGTTGGCATAGATCGAGATTAGGATTTGTCACTCTGAGTATCGGAGAGGTATCTCTGGGCCCTCTCGGTAATGCACATCACTATAAGCCTTGCAAGCAATGTGACTAATGAGTTAGTTGCGGGATGATGCATTACGTAACGAGTAAAGAGACTTGCCGGCAACAATATTGAACTAGGTATTGAGATACCGATGATCGAATCTCGGGCAAGTAACATACCGATGACAAAGGGAACAACGTATATCGTTATGCAGTTTGACCGATAAAGATCTTTGTAGAATATGTGGGAGCCAATAAGAACATCTAGGTTCCGCTATTGTTTATTGACTGGAGACGTGTCTCGGTCATGTCTACATAGTTCTCGAACCCGTAGGGTCCTCACGCTTAACGTTCAGTGATGATCGGTATTATGAGTTTATGTGTTTTGATGTACCGAAGATAGTTCGGAGTCCCGGATGTGATCACGAACATGAAGAGGAGTCCCGAAATGGTCGAGACATAAAGATTGATATATTGGATGACTATATTCGGACACCGGATGAGTTCCGGGGGTCACCGGATAATTATCGGAGTGTCGGGGGGTTATCGGAACCCCCGGGGGGACTAATGTGCCAACATGGGCCTTAATGGAGAGAGAGAGGGCCGGCCAAGGCAGGGCCACACGCCCCTCCCCCTCTAGTCCGAATTGGACTAGGGAAGGGGGGGGCGACGCCCCCTTTCCTTCTCTTCTCTGCCTCTCCTTCCTCCCCCTTCCTCCTCCTAGTTGGACTAGGAAAGGGGGAGTCCTACTCCTACTAGGAGGAGGACTCCTCCCCTCCTTGGAGCACCTCCAAGGGCCGGCCGGCCTCCCCCTTGCTCCTTTATATATGGGGGCAGGGGTACCCTAGGACACACAAGTTGATCATTGATCCCGTAGCCGTGTGCGGTGCCCCCCTCCACCATAATCCACCTCGGTCATATCATCGTAGTGCTTAGGCGAAGCCATGCGACGGTAGCTTCATCATCACCATCATCACGCCGTTGTGCTGACGAAGATCTCCCTCGACACTCAGCTGGATCGAGAGTTTGTGGGACGTCACCGAGCCGAACGTGTGCAGATCATGGAGGTGCCGTACTTTCGGTACTAGGATCGGTCGGATCGTGAAGACGTACGACTACATCAACCGAGTTGTCATAATGCTTCCGCTTACGGTCTACGAGGGTACGTGGACAACACTCTTCCCCTCTTGTTTATATGCTTCACCACGATAGATGTTGCGTGTGCGTAGGAAAATTTTGCTTAGTACGGCGATAGCATTATAAGATGATCCCTCACTAAATTTCAAGGTATAAGTGTTCTCCCTAAGTATGCATCGTTGCAACAGTTCGTTGTGCTGAGACACCACATGATGATCGGGTGTGATAAGCTCTACCTTCACATACAACGGGTGCAAGACAGTTTTGCACATGCAGAATACTTGGGTTAAACTTGGCGAGCCTAGCATATGCAGATATGGCCTCGGAACACCGAGACTGAAAGGTCGAACGTGAATCATATAGTAGATATGATCAACATAGAGATGTTCACCATTGAAAACTACTCCATCTCACGTGATGATCGGACATGGTTTAGTTGATATGGATCACGTGATCATTTAGATGACTAGAGGGATGTCTATCTAAGTGGGAGTTCTTAAGTAATATGATTAATTGAACTTAAATTTATCATGAACTTAGTACTGATAGTTCTTGCATATGTATGTTTTTGTAGATCAATGGCCCATGCTACTATTCCCTTGAGTTTTAATGCGTTCCTAGATAAAGCTAAGTTGAAAGATGATGGTAGCAACTACACAGATTGGGTACATAACTTGAGGATTATCCTCATTGCTGCACATAATAATTACGTTCTGGAAGCACCGCTAGGTGCAAGACCCGCTGCAGGAGCAACTCTGGACGTTATGAATGTCCGGCAGACTAAAGCTGATGACTACTCGATAGTTCAGTGTGCCATGCTTTACGGCTTACAATCGGGACTTCAAAGACGTTTTGAACATCATGGAGCATATGAGATGTTTCAATAGTTGAAGTTAATATTTCATGCAAATGCCCGAGTTGAGAGATATGAAGTCTCCAACAAGTTCTATAGCTGGAAGATGGAGGAGAACAACTCTGTCAGTGAACACATACTCAGAAATTCTGGGTACCATAACCACTTGACTCAGCTGGAAGTTAATATTCCTGATGATAGTGTCATTGACAGAGTTCTTCAATCACCGCCACCAAGCTATAAAGACTTCGGGATGAACTATAACATGCAAGGGATGGAAAAGACAATTCCCAAGCTCTTGAAGATCTTGAAGTAGGTTTAACACCAATATAAATCAAGAATGAGTTCATTACAGCACCTTGAAGTGGTGTTTTGTTTTCTTTCCCTAACGGAGCTCACGAGATTTTCTATTTTGAGTTTTGTGTTGTGAAGTTTTCAAGTTCTGGGTAAAGATTTGATGGATTATGGAACAAGGAGTGGCAAGAGCCTAAGCTTGGGGATGCCCATGGCACCCCAAGGTAAATCTAAGGACACCAAAAAGCCTAAGCTTGGGGATGCCCCATAGGGCATCCCCTCTTTCGTCTTCGTCTATCGGTAACTTTACTTGGAGCTATATTTTTATTCACCACATGATATGTCTTTTGCTTGGAGCATCTTGTATGATTTGAGTCTTTGCTTTTTATATTACCACAATCACCCTTGCCGTACACACCTTTTGAGAGAGACTCACATGATTTGAAATTTATTAGAATACTCTATGTGCTTCACTTATATCTTTTGAGCTATATAGTTTTTGCTCTAGTGCTTCACTTATATCTTTTAGAGCACGGCGATGGTTTTATTTTGTAGAAATAATTGTTCTCTCATGCTTCACTTATATTATTTTGAGAGTCCTTTAGAACAACATGGAAATTTTCTTTTAGGAATAATATAAAAACTTCCATAGAAGTGCAATGAACACTATGAGAAGTTTGATACTTGATAATTGTTTTGAGATATGGAGATGGTGATATTAGAGTCATGCTAGTTGAGTAGTTGTGAATTTGAGAAATACTTGTGTTGAAGTTTGTGATTCCCGTAGCATGCGCGTATGGTGAACCGTTATGTGATGAAGTCGAAGCATGATTTATTTATTGATTGTCTTCCTTATGAATGGCAGTCGGGGACGAGCGATGGTCTTTTCCTACCAATCTATCCCCATAGGAGCATGCGCGTAATACTTTGCTTCGATAACTAATTGATTTTTGCAATAAGTATGTCAGTTCTTTATGACTAATGTTGAGTCCATGGATTATACGCACTCTCACCCTTCCACCATTGCTAGCCTCTCTAGTATCGCGCAACTTCCGCCGGTAACATAAACCCACCATATACCTTCCTTAAAACAGCCACCATACCTACCTATTATGGCATTTCCATAGCCATTCCGAGATATATTGCCATGCAACTTTCTACTGTTCCGTTATTATGACACGCTTCATCATTGTCATATTGCTTGCATGAACATGTAGTTGACATAGTATTTGTGGCAAAGCCACCATTCATAATTCTTTCATACATGTTACTCATGCATCATTGCACATCTCGGTACACCGCCGGAGGCATTCACATAGAGTCATATTCTGTTCTAAGTATTGATTTGTAATTCTTGAGTTGTAAGTAAACAAAGTGTGATGATCATCATTATTAGAGCATTGTCCCAGTGAGGAAAGGATGATGGAGACTATGATTCCCCCACAAGTCGAGATGAGACTCCGGACGAAAAATAAAAAAAGAAGAGAAAAGAGGCCAAAAAGAAGGCCAAATAAAAATAAATAAATAATAAAAAGAATAAGAGAAAAAGAGAGAAGGGACAATGTTACTATCCTTTTTCCACACTTGTGCTTCAAAGTAGCACCATGATCTTCATGATAGAGAGTCTCCTATGTTGTCACTTCCATATACTAGTGGGAATTTTACATTATAGAACTTGGCTTGTATATTCCACTGATGGGCTTCCTCAAAATTGCCCTAGGTCTTCATGACCGAGCAAGTTGGATGCACACCCACTTAGTTTCTTTTGTCGAGCTTTCATACACTTATAGCTCTAGTGCATCCGTTGCATGGCAATCCCTACTCACTTACATTGATATCTATTGATGGGAATCTCCATAGCCCGTTGATACGCCTAGTCGATGTGAGACTATCTTATCCTTTTTGTTATCTCTACAACCACCATTCTATTCCACATATAGTGCTATGTCCATGGCTCACGCTCATATATTGCGTGAAGATTGAAAAATTTTGAGAACATCAAAAGTATGAAACAATTGCTTGGCTTGTCATCGGGGTTGTGCATGATTTAAATATTTTATGTGCTGAAGATAGAGCATAGCCAGACTATATGATTTTGTAGGGATAACTTTCTTTGGCCATGTTATTTTGAGAAGACATGATTGCTTAGTTAGTATACATGGAGTATTTTTATTTTTATATCAATATTAAACTTTTATCTTGAATCTTTCGGATCTGAACATTCATGCCACAATAAAGAAAAATTACATTGATAAATATGTTAGAAAGCATTCCACATCAAAAATTCTTCTTTTATCATTTCCCTACACGAGGACGAGCGGGAATTAAGCTTGGGGATGCCTGATACGTCTCCAATGTATCTATAATTTTTGATTGCTCCATACTATTATATTATCTATTTTGGATGTTAATGGGCTTTATTTTACACTTTTATATCATTTTTGGGACAAACCTATTAACCGGAGGCGCAACCCAAATTGCTGTTTTTTTTTGCCTATTTTGGTGTTTCGCAGAAAATGAATATCAAACGAAGTCCAAACGGAATGAAACCTTCGGGAACGTGATTTTCTCAACAAACAGTATCTAGGAGACTTGGAGTGGGAGTCAAGAAACAATCGAGGAGGCCACGAGGCAGGGGGACGCCCCCTGGGCGCGCCCTCCACCATCGTGGGCCCCTCGTTGCTCCACCGACCTACTTCTTCCTCCTATATAAGTCCACGTGCCCCGCAAACATCTAGGAGCACTAGGAAAACCTAATTCCACTGCCGCAACCTTCTGTACCCGAGAGATCCCATCTTGGGGCCTTTTCCGGAGCTCCGCCGGACGGGGCATTGATCATGGAGGGCCTCTACATCAACTCCATGGCCTCTCCGGTGATGTGTGAGTAGTTTACTTCAGACCTATGGGTCCATAGTTATTAGCTAGATGTCTTCTTCTCTCTCTTTGGATCTCAATACAAAGTTCTCCTCGATTCTCTTGGAGATCTATTCGATGTAATCTTCTTTTGCGGTTTGTTTGTCGAGATCCGATGAATTGTAGGTTTATGATCCAGATTAGCTATGAACAATATTTGAATCTTCTCTGAATTCTTTTATGTATGATTGGTTTATCTTTGCAAGTCTCTTCGAATTATCTGTTTGGTTTAGCCTACTAGATTGATCTTTCTTTTAATGGGAGAAGTGCTTAGCTTTGGGTTCAATCTTGCGGTGCTCGATCCCAGTGACAGTATGGGAAACGACACATATTGTATTGTCACCATCGAGGATAAAAAGATGGGGTTTATATCATATTGCATGAGTTTATCCCTCTACATTATGTCATCTTGCTTAAGGCGTTACTCTATTCTTATGAACTTAATACTCTAGATGCATGTTGGATAGCGATCGATGTGTGGAGTAATAGTAATAGATGCAGAATCGTTTCGGTCTACTTGTTGCAGACGTGATGCCTATATACATGATCACGCCTAGATATTCTCATAACTATGCTTAATTGTATCAATTGCTTGACAGTAATTTGTTCACCCACCGTAATACTTATGCTATCTTGAGAGAAGCCACTAGTGAAACCTATGGCCCCCGGGTCTATCTTCCATCATATTAATCTACCGTTATTTCTATTACTCTTTATTTTGCAATCTTTACTTTCAATCTATATCATAAAAATACCAAAAATACTTATCTTATTATTATCATCTCTATCAGATCTCACTCTTGCAAGTGGCTATGAATGGATTCACAACCCCTTTTATTGTGTTGGTTGCGAGGTTCTTATTTGTTTGTATAGGTACGAGGTGACTCGCGCATGGTCTCCTACTGGATTGATACATTGGTTCTCAAAAATTGAGAGAAATACTTACGCTGCTTTACTGCATCACCCTTTCCTCTTCAAGGGAAAACCAACGCAGTGCTCGAGAGGTAGCAAGAAGGATTTCTGGCGCCGTTGCCGGGTAGATCTACGCAAAGTCAAGACATACCAAGTACCCATCACAACTCTTATCCTTCGCATTACATTATTTACCATTTTCCTCTCTTTTTCTCTCCCCCACTTCACCCTTGCCGTTTTATTCGCCTCTTCCCCGTTTGTTTTCTTGTGCCATGGATGATCCAAAAAGGGCTAAGGGTTCTCTCTCGGGTTTTCTTTGGATAGTCCTTTTGTCCTCTCTAAGCTCATAAATAATGATGCTATGAAAGACCTGCCGGGGTTATCAATGAGAGTTTGAATAATTTTGATGAAGATGATCCCGGAATTTTTCATTATCTACTTGATGAATCTTTGAAAGACGCTTGGGATAGGCTCTTATGGATCTAAGCTAGCTATGTGCCACAATATCAAATTTAGGTTTACCTAAAAAGCTTTTATATTGGTCTACCCTCTTCGTTCAAAGAAATTCTTGATTCTATCTTTGAAGAAGGTTTTCTTGAGGGGGATCCCATTGATACTTACGAAAAGATGAAAACTATATTTGGGCACCCCATGAGTGAGAAGGTTGAATCTACCTCTCTTTTGTGCTTTTATCAAAATGAAATGATCAAAGAAATGAAGGCTAGCTTAGATGCCAATTTCCATAATGTGCTTAATATTTCTTCCACCATTAAAGGCCACGTGCTATCTCAAAACAGAAAGGTAAATGCTATAGAAAAGAAATTTTCTCTTTTCTTTCCTAATACCAAAGATGGCAATACCTACATCTATGATCGCTTTTATGCCTAGCTAGGGGCGTTAAACGATAGCGCTTGTTGGGAGGCAACCCAATTTTATTTTTATTCCATGCTTTTATATCCTGTTTAGTAATAAATAATTTATCTAGCCTCTGTTTTGGTTGTGATTTTTGTGTTTAATTAGTGTTTGTGCCAAGTAGAACCGTTGGGAAGACTTGGGGAAAGTCTTTTTGATCTTGCTGTAAAAAACAGAAACTTTAACACTCACGAGAATTGCTGCCATTTTTATTTGGAGAGTGATATTTAGATAATTATTTTTTCATATGATTAATAGATAATTTACTCACGTCCAGAAATTTATTTTAGAATTTTTGGGGTTCCAGAAGTTTGCGTTAGCTACAGATTACTACAGACTATTCTGTTTTTGACAGATTCTGTTTTTCGTGTGTTGTTTGCTTATTTTGATGAATCTATGGCTAGTAATAGAGTTTATAAACCATAAATAAGTTGGAATACAGTAGGTTTAACACCAATATAAATCAATAATGAGTTCATTACAGTACCTTAAAGTGGTGTTTTGTTTTCTTTCGCTAACAGAGCTCACGAGATTTTCTATTTTGAGTTTTGTGTTGTGAAGTTTTCAAGTTTTGGGTAAAGATTTGATGGATTATGGAACAAGGAGTGGCAAGAGCCTAAGATTTGGGATTCCCAAGGCACCCCAAGGTAAATCCAAGGACACCAAAAAGCCTAAGCTTGGGGATGCCCCGGAAGGCATCCCCTCTTTCATCTTCGTCTATCGGTAACTTTACTTGGAGCTATATTTTTATTCACCACATGACATGTGTTTTGCTTGGAGCATCTTGTATGATTTGAGTCTTTGATTTTTAGTTTACCACAATCATCCATGCTGTACACACCTTTTGAGAGAGACTCACATGATTTAAAATTTATTAGAATACTCTGCTTCACTTATATCTTTTGAGCTATATAGTTTTTGCTCTAGTGCTTCACTTATATCTTTTAGAGCACGACAGTGGTTTTATTTTATAGAAATAATTGTTCTCTCATGCTTCACTTATATTATTTTAAGAGTCCTTTAGAACAACATGGAGATTTTCTTTTAGGAATAATATAAAAACTTTCATAGAAGTGCAATGAACACTATGAGAAGTTTAATACTTGATAATTGTTTTGAGATATGGAGATGGTGATATTAGAGTCATGATAGTTGAGTAGTCATGAATTTGAGAAGTACTTGTGTTGAAGTTTGTGATTCCCGTAGCATGCACATATGATGAACCATTATGTGATGAAGTCGGAGCATGATTTATTTATTGATTGTCTTCCTTATGAGTGGCGGTCGGGGACGAGCGATGGCCTTTTACTACCAATCTATCCCCTAGGAGCATGCGCGTAATACTTTGCTTCGATAACTAATAGATTTTTGCAATAAGTCTGTGAGTTCTTTATGACTAATGTTGAGTCCATGGATTATTCGCACTCTTAACCTTCCACCATTGCTAGCCTCTCTAGTATCGCGCAACTTTCGCCGGTACCATAAACCCACCATATACCTTCCTTAAAACAGCCACCATACCTACCTATTATGTCATTTCCATAGCCATTCTGAGATATATCGCCATGCAACTTTCCACCTTTCCGTTATTATGAGACGCTTCATCATTGTGATATTGCTTGCATGATCATGTAGTTGACATCATATTTGTGGCAAAGCCACCGTTCATAATTCCTTCATACATGTCACTCATGCATCATTGCACATCCTGGTACACCACCGAAGGCATTCACATAGAGTCATATTTTGTTCTAAGTATTGAGTTGTAATTCTTGAGTTGTAAGTAAACAAAGTGTGATGATCATCATTATTAGAGAATTGTCCCAGTGAGGAAAGGATGATGGAGACTATGATTCCCCCACAAGTGGGGATGAGAATCCGGAGGAAAAATAAAAAAGAAAGAGAAAAGAGGCAAAAAAGAAGGCCAAAAAAAGAATGAGAGAAAAAGAGAGAAGGGACAATGTTACTATCCTTTTTCCACACTTGTGCTTCAAAGTAGCACCATGATCTTCATGATAGAGAGTCTCCTATGTTGTCACTTTCATATACTAGTGGGAGTTTTACATTATAGAACTTGTGTCACATCCCTAGCTTCTGGTAATGCACTAGGCTAGACCTCTTGTGAGCATCATGTTTTATTTCAAATAAAATTTGAACTGAGGAATTCAGAAGCCTCAAAACTTAAATAAAAGAGGGGCAAGAAACCCTAAAATTGCAATCAGTAAATCCAAAATGCCCTAGAAATAGCTCTGACAATTTTGGCAAGAGTTATATATCAAACCAAAATTTTGGGACATTTCTAAGGAATTATTGGGCTCTGATTTTAAATCAATATTTTATTTGAATTTGGAGTTATATTCATAATATATAATGAATATATTTTCAAATGATCTGAGATATTTTTATTATGTGTGGAGAAGTCCATTAGGTGACTTAAAAAATATCCAGGGAAGTTTAGGCACTGTTTTCAAATTCTGTTTGAATTAAAATTCAGTGCCAATTAAATAAAACAGAACAAAAATAGAAAACAGTAAAAAAAAAGAGAGAGAGAGAGAGAGAAGCCCAGCTTACCTGGCCTCACCCGTGCAGTCCACCAGAACTGGCCCAGCTGGCCAGCCCATCTGGCCGGCCCAGCCCACCTCCTCCCCCTTGTCTTCTTCCTCCTCTGCCAGGAGGACGAACAGAGGCGTGGCGCGCGCCCGAGAGGCCTCGGCCACCTCCTGCTTCCCCCTGGCCACCTCCTGCCTGGTTGCCTCCCTCCTCGACGCCCGGAGACGCCACGCCACCCCCTCGGACCCCTCTCACTCTTCCTCGAGGCCCCGCTCCTCTGCTCTTTCTCTCTCGCCCGAACCCGAACGCAGCCGTCGCCGCCGACGAGAACCACCGCGGCCACCGCCTTTCCCTCGCCTCTCCGACGCGCCCCCGAGCTCCGCCGTGACGTTCCCGTCCCTACCACGGAGCCACAAGACGCCGGACGCCCTGGAGCGCCGTCACCGACGCCATCTTCTTCCTCTGCACCGACGGCCGTCGTCGCTTGATTCGCCGGCCACAGAGCGTCCCCGGCCTCGCCCTCGCGCTCGTTGGACTCGCGGTGAGCCACTGAACCGTTCCCCTCTTCTTCCCATGCCATTGGGCCGCTCTAGCCATTGCTTCCGCCGGACCCGAGAGCTCGCCGCCGCCGTGCCTCGTCACCACCGTGGCTGGAGCCGTTGCAGCTCGAAGCCGAGCACACCACCGCACTCAACACGTCTCCAGGAGCCCGTAGCCGCCACTAGCTTCCCCTCTCGTGCCCCCGAACGCCAACCCCGACCTCGCCCGAGCTCCGGCCGCCGCCTCGCTCGCCGCCGTTGCTGATTCCGGCCACCCCCGCACCTTCCGTTGGTCCCCCTAGATGCGCACGGGCGCGGGCTACCTCCTGGTGCCCTTGGCGCATCGATCCGATGCCCCTAGCGCAAGTCCGGCGTGCCCCGCCGTGTCCTGTGGTCGCCGCCGGCTGGTCTCCGGTGACGCCGACGTGGCGCACTTACTTAGTCGCTAATGACCATGCTAAACACCCCCACAGACACTGACAGCGGGCCCCGTAGCGGGTCAAAGCCCGAGTCAACGCGGGATTAGCCCCTGTGCCACTGACGTGTGGACCCCACACGTCAGGTTTGACCCTGACCGGCCCGGTTGACCCTGCTGACGTCACTGTGACGTGGTGCTGACGCCATAATCATTTCTGGATTTAATTTAACTCTGAAATTCTAGAAAATGCCTAAAACTTCAATAAATCATAGAAAATTAACCGTAACTCCAAATTAAATAAATTATATATGAAAAATTATCAGAAAAATTCAAGGAATCCATCTGTACCATTTTCATGCATGTTAGAACAACTTATCACTACTGTTTAGGGCAAATGAAGTGAATGACATTTAAATAACCACATACGGAGTTTGAATTTGAATCTTGTATTCAAACCAACTTCATTTAATCTGGTTTTAGGTGCATTAGCCCAAAACACATTCATATTGCCATGTCATAGCATGCATCATATTGTGCATTGCATTGATCGTGTCTATTCTGTATTTGCCGGTATTTGTCCCCTCTCGATAGACGTGTACCGATGATGTGATCGTTGACACTGATGAAGACTCAATGTTATCTTCAGAAGTGCCAGGCAAGCAAAACCCCCTTGTTCATTCCGATACAATCCTACTCTCTCGCTCCTGCTCTCTTTTAATGCATTAGGACAACACCGATTCATCTGTTACTTGCTGCGGTAGCTGAACCCCTTCATCCTCTGCATGACCTGTCATTGCCACAGTAAATAGATGAAACCCACTAGCATGAGTAGGAGTTGTTTGAGCCCTGTTGTGCCTACTCATTCATGTTTGTTTGTCATGCCTGCTACTGCTTAGAGTTGAGTCAGGTCTGATTCATCGGGGATGAATCAGAGGCGTGTGAACATGTCCTACTGTGTGTGAGCTAAGTGTGTGAACACGATTTGGTAAAGGTAGCGGTGAGAGGCCATGTAGGAGTACATGGTGGGTTGTCTCATTGTAGCCGTCCTCAGGAACTGAGTTCTGTGTTTGTGATCCATGATTCAGCTACTACCATACATTGGGCCCTGAAATATGACCCCGCTCGACTTCTTATTCACCCTTGTCCTCTGTCCAGGAGTTGCAAGTAGTTTTTGGTGTTTGTAGTATGCTGGAGGCCGTGGACAGCGCTGACCGTAGGGGTGGGCTGTGATGCGGTAGGCACGTGGCCGGGTAAACCGGGCGCCCGTTTGGTGTCACGGAACCCTGTTCACATCGTTTGGGGCTGTGAGCGAAACTCCGGCCGGATCTCCTCATGGATGGAACCCGAATAGGCGATAAACCTGGACTAGAGACTTGAGTGTTTAGGTAGGTCGTGGTCTACACCCACGTCGGCTTTCGCTTGAAGTCTGCCGAGCACATGTCGTGTGCAGACGCTAAGTGGTGGAAACATGTATGAAGAAGTACACCCCTGCAGGGTTATCATCATCTATTCGAATAGCCGTGTCCGCGGAAAAGGACTTCTGGGTTGCTTATATCAGTTCATAGACAAGTGAAAGTGGATACTCTAAAATACGCAAGATAAGCGTGAGTGCTATGGATGGCGTTCTCGTAGGGAGACGGGAGCGATTCCATAGTGGTGTATTGATATGGGGAATATGTGGACTCGTGTGCGCCACCTCAAAAGAGTTACTTGCAGTCGTAGTTCAGGATAGCCACCGAGTCAAAGCTGGCTTGCTGCAGTTAAACCCCACCATCCCCTTTGTTGATAATGATGCATATGTAGTTAGTTCTGATGTAAGTCTTGCTGGGTACATTTGTACTCACGTTTGCCTATTTTATGTTTTTGCAGAGAGACTTCGGTCTCACTAGTAGTTTCGCGTGGACTTCGACGTTTAGCTTGTTACCTCAGCTACGATCTTGTGCCTCGGCAGTATCTGGTAGATAGTCAGGCTTCTCAGCCTTTTCATTTATAGTTGTCTGTACTCAGACATGATAGCTTCCGCTTGTGCTTTGACTTGTATGCTCTGATTGTTGGGTCATGAGACCCATGTTTGTAATATCTCGCTCCCCGGAGCCTATTGATTAAAATACTTGAGTTGTAGAGTCATGTTGTGATGCCATGTTGTATTTGCACATATCGAGCATATTGTGTGTATGTTATTGAGATGCTTGGTATGTGTGGGATCTGACCATCTAGTTGTTTATCTTTAGTAGCCTCTCTTACGGGGAAATGTCTCCTAGTGTTTCCACCGAGCCATGGTAGCTTGCTACTGCTCCGGAACACTTAGGCTGGCCGGCATGTGTCCTTCTTCGTTCCTGTGTCTGTCCCTTCGGGGAAATGTCACGCGA
Organism: Triticum aestivum; assembly: GCF_018294505.1. Lineage (NCBI taxonomy): Eukaryota > Viridiplantae > Streptophyta > Magnoliopsida > Poales > Poaceae > Triticum > Triticum aestivum. The sequence continues at coordinate 461,413,996 of NC_057797.1, forward strand.
TGAATACCGGAGTCCTGTTAGCCCGCTACAGCCCGGTTCACCGGAGTCCTGCTAGCCCAGTGCTACAGCCTGGATTCACTCGCTGATGACCGACACGTTCGATGCTGGGTCATGGATGCCTGTCCCTGTAAGTCTGTGCCACTTTGGGTTTACGACTAGCCATGTCAGCCCGGGCTCCTTATCATATGGATGCTAGCGACACTGTCATATACGTGTGCCAAAAGGCGCAAACGGTCCCGGGCAAAGGTAAGGCGACACCCGTGGGAATACCGTGCGTGAGGCCGCAAAGTGATATGAGGTGTTACATGCTAGATCGATGTGGCATTGAGTCGGGGTCCTGACAACTTGGCTTGTATATTCCAATGACGGGCTTCCTAAAAATTGCCCTAGGTCTTCATGAGCGAGCAAGTTGGATGCACACCCACTTAGTTTCTTTTGTTGAGCTTTCATACACTTATAGCTTTAGTGCATCCGTTGCATGGCAATCCCTACTCACTCACATTGGTATCTATTGATGGGCATCTGCATAGACCATTGATACGCCTAGTCGATGTGAGACTATCTTCTCCTTTTTGTCATCTCCACAACCACCGTTCTATTCCACATATAGTGCTATGTCCATGGCTCGCGCTCATATATTGCATGAAGATTGAAAAAGGTTGAGAACATCAAAAGTATGAAACAATTTCTTGGCTTGTTATCAGGGTTGTGCATGATTTAAATGTTTTATTTGGTGAAGATAGAGCATAGCCAGACTATATGATTTTCTAGGGATAACTTTCTTTGGCCATGTTATTTTGAGAAGACATGATTGCTTAGTTACTATACTTGAAGTATTATTATTTTTATATCAATATTAAACTTTTATCTTGAATCTTTTGGATCTGAACACTCATGCCACAATAAAGAAAAATTACATTGAGAAATATGTTAGAAAGCATTCCACATCAAAAATTCTTCTTTTATCACTTACCTACTCGAGGACAAGCAGGAATTAAGCTTGGGGATGCTTGATACTCTCCAACGTATCTATAATTTTTGATTGCTCCATGCTATTATATTATCTGTTTTGGATGTCAATGGGCTTTATTTTACACTTTTATATCATTTTTGGGACTAACCTATTAACCGGAGGCCCAGCCCAAATTGATGTTTTTTTGCCTATTTCGGTGTTTCGCGGAAAAGGAATATCAAACGAAGTCCAAACGGAATGAAACCTTCGGGAACGTGATTTTTTCAACAAACGTGATCCAGGAGACTTGGAGTGGGAGTCAAGAAACAATCAAGGAGGCCACGAGGCAGAGGGGCGCCCCCTGGGCGCGCCCTCCACCCTCGTGGACCCCTTGTTGCTCCACTGACCTACTTCTTCCTCCTATATAAGTCCACGTACCCCGCAAACATCCAGGAGCACCACGAAAACCTAGTTCCACTGCTGCAACCTTCTATACCCGAGAGATCCCATCTTGGGGCCTTTTCCGGAGCTCCGCCGGAGGGGCATTGATCACGGAGGGCCTCTACATCAACTCCATGGCCTCTCCAGTGATGTGTGAGTAGTTTACTTTAGACCTACGGGTCCATAGTTATTAGCTAGATGGCTTCTTCTCTCTCTTTGGATCTCAATACAAAGTTCTCCTTGATTCTCTTAGAGATCTATTCGATGTAATCTTCTTTTGCGGTTTGTTTGTCGAGATCCGATGAATTGTGGGTTTATGATCCAGATTATCTATGAACAATATTTGAATCTTCTCTGAATTCTTTTATGTATGATTGGTTTATCTTTGCAAGTCTCTTCGAATTATCAGTTTGGTTTGGCCTACTAGGTTGATCTTTCTTTTAATGGGAGAAGTTCTTAGCTTTGGGTTCAATCTTGCGGTGCTTGATCCCAGTGATAGTAGGGGAAATGACACGTATTGTATTGTTGCCATTGAGGATAAAAAGATGGGGTTTATATCATATTGCATGAGTTTATCCCTCTACATCGTGTCATCTTGCTTAAGGCGTTACTCTGTTCTTATGAACTTTATACTCTAGATGCATGCTGTATAGCGGTCGATGTGTGGAGTAATAGTAGTAGATGCAGAATTGTTTCGGTCTACTTGTTGCGGATGTGATGCCTATATACATGATCATGCCTAGATATTCTCAGAAGTATGCTCAACTCTATCAATTGCTCAACAGTAATTTGTTCACCCACCGTAATACTTATGCTATCTTGAGAGAAGCCACTAGTGAAACCTATGGCCCTCGGGTCTATCTTCCATCATATTAATCTACCGTTATTTCTATTATTCTTTATTTTGCAATCTTTACTTTCAATCTATATCATAAAAATACCAAAAATACTTATCTTATTATTATCATCTCTATCAGATCTCACTCTTGCAAGTGGCCGTGAAGGGATTGACAACCCCTTTATCGCGTTGGTTGTGTGGTTCTTATTTCTTTGTGTAGGTACGAGGTGACTAGCGCATGGTCTCCTACTGGATTGATACCTTGGTTCTCAAAAATTGAGGGAAATACTTACGCTGATTTACTGCATCACCCTTTCCTCTTCAAGGGAAAACCTACGCAGTGCTCGAGAGGTAGCATGAAGGATTTCTGGCGCCGTTGCCGGGGAGATCTACGCCAAGTCAAGACATACCAAGTACCCAGCACAACTCTTATCCTTCGCATTACATTATTTGCCATTTGCCTCTCATTTTCCTCTCCCCCACTTCACCCTTGCCGTTTTATTTGCCTCTTTCCTGTTTGTTTTCTTGTACCATGGCCGATCCAAAAAGGGCTAAGGGTTCTCTCTCGGGTTTTCTTTGGATAGTCCTTCTGTCCTCTCTAAGCTCATAAATAATGATGCTATGGAAAGACCTACCGGGGTTATCAATGAGAGTTTGAATAATTTTGATGAAGATGATACCGGAATTTTTTGTTATCTACTTGATGAATCTTTGAAAGACGCTTGGGATAGGCTCTTAAGGATCTGAGCTAGCTATGTGCCACAATATCAAATTGAGTTTACCTGAAAAGCTTTTATATTGGTCTAACCTCTTCGTTCAGACAAATTCTAGATTCTATATTTGAAGAAGGTTTTCTTGAGGGGGATCCCATTGATACTTACAAAAAGATGAAAACTATATTTGGGCACCCCATGAGTGAGAAGGTTGAATCTACCTCTCTTTTGTGCTTTTATCAAAATGAAATTATCAAAGAAATGAAGGCTAGCTTAGATGCCAATTTCCGTAACGTGCTTAATCTTTCTTCCACCATTAACGGCCACATGCTATCTCAAAACAGAAAGATAAATGCTATAGAAAATAAATTTTCTCTTATTATTATCATCTCTATCATATCTCACTCTTGCAAGTGGCCCTGAAGGGATTGACAACCCCTTTATTGTGTTGGTTGCGAGGTTCTTATTTGTTTGTGTAGGTACGAGGTGACTCGCGCGTGGTCTCCTACTAGATTGATACCTTGGTTCTCAAAAACTGAGGGAAATACTTACGCTGCTTTACTGCATCACCCTTTCTCTTTAAGGGAAAGCCAACGCATTGCTCGAGAGGTAGTAGTACGTTTCACACCAGGGTGGTACAGTAACCCTGTTCTAGAAGTCATGTTACTAGACCATGACGAACCTACGAACTATGAGGAAGAGACGATGAGCCCATATTCCATAAAATGGCTTGAGGCCATGAAATCTGAGATGGGATCCATGTGTGAGAAGAAAGTGTGAACTTTGCTTGACTTGCTCGTTGATCAGCAGACCATATAGAATAAATGGATTTTCAAGAAGAAGACTGACGCTGACGGTAATGTTACTATCTACAAAGCTCGACTTCTTGCGAAAGGTTTTTGACATGTTCAAGGAGTTGACTAAGATGAGACTTTCTCACCCGTAGTGATGCTTAAGTCTGTCCGAATCAAGTTAGCAATTGCCGCATTTTATGATTATGAAATTTGGCAAATGGATGTCAAAACCACATTCCTTAATGGATTTCTTAAAGAAGAGTTGTATATGATGAAACCAGAAGGTTTTGTTGATCCTAAAGGTGCTAACAAAGTGTGCAAGCTCCAGCGATCCATTTATGGACTGGCGCAAGCATCTCGGAGTTGGAATATATGCTTTGATAGTGTGATCAAAGCATATAGTTTTATACAGACTTTTGGAGCAGCCTGTATTTACAAGAAAGTGAGTGGGAGCTCTATAGCATTTCTTGTATTATATGTGAATGACATATTGTTGATTGGAAATAATACAGAAATTCTGGATAGCATAAAAGGATACTTGAATAAGGATTTTTCAATGAAAGACCTCGGTGAAGCTGCTTATATATTGGGCATCAAGATCTATAGAGATAGATCAAGATGCTTAATTGGACTTTCACAAAGCACATACCTTGATAAAGTTTTGAAGAAGTTCAAAATGGATCAGGAAAAGAAAGGGTCTTGCCTATGTTACAAGGTGTGAAGTTGAGTCACGCTCAATGCCCGACCACTGCAGAAGATAGAGAGAAAATGAAAGTCATTCCCTACGCCTCAGCCATAGGTTCTATCATGTATGCAATACTGTGTACCAGACCTGATGTGTACCTTGCTATAAGTTCAGAAAGGAGGTACCAAAGTAATCCAGGAGTGGATCACTAGACAGCGGTCAAGATCATCCTAAAATACCTGAAAAGAACTAAGGATATGTTTCACATTTATGGAGGTGACAAAGAGCTTGTCATAAATGGTTACGTCGATGCAAGCTTTGACACTGATCCCGATGACTCAAAGTCGCAAACTGGATACGTGTTTATATTGAACGGTGGAGGTGTAAGTTGGTGCAATTCGAAGCAGAGCGCCATGGCGGGATCTACGTGTGAGGCGGAGTACATAGCTCATTTAGAAGCAGCAAATGAAGGAGTCTAGAAGAAGGAGTTCATATTCGATCTAGGTGTAATACCTAGTGCATCGGGTCCAATGAAAATCTTTTGTGACAATACTGGAGCAATTGCCTTAGCAAAGGAATCCAGATTTCACAAGAGAACCAAGCACATCAAGAGACGCTTCAATTCCATCCGTGATTGTCGGTGTCAAAACCGGCGGATCTCGGGTAGGGGGTCCCGAACTGTGCGTCTAAGGCGGATGGTAACAGGAGGCAGGGGACACGATGTTTTACCCAGGTTCGAGCCCTCTTGATGGAGGTAATACCCTACGTCCTACTTTGATTGTTCTTGATAATATGAGTAGTACAAGAGTTGATCTACCACGAGATCGAAGAGGCTAAACCCTAGAAGCTAGCCTATGGTATGATTGTATGTTTTCCTACGAACTAAAACCCTTCGGTTTATATAGACACCGGAGGGGGATAGGGTTACACAGAGTCGGTTACAAGGAAGGAGATCTACATATCCGTACTGCCAAGCTTGCCTTCCACGCCAAGGAGAGTCCCGTCCGGACACGGGATGAAGTCTTCAATCTTGTATCTTCATAGTCCAACAGTCCGGCCAAAGGATATAGTCCGGCCGTCCGGATACCCCCTAATCCAGGACTCCCTTAGTAGCCCCTGAACCAGGCTTCAATGACGATGAGTCCGGCACGCAGATTGTCTTCGGCATTGCAAGGCGGGTTCCTCTTCCGAATACTTCATAGAAGATTTTGAACACGAGGATCGTGTTCGGCTCTGCAAAACAAGTTCCACATACCACCGTAGAGAGAATAATATTTCCATAAATCTAATATGTTGACGTACCCCGTAATGTGACATCACACCATAGCCAGGTCTTTATTCGAATCGTTTTTCATAACCAATCTCAGCGTGTTTCGCGAGGCGGTTTCCTTGGCACGTCTTGTCGAAGCAGAGATTGTGTCCCCTTTATTACGGGATTCTCATCAATACAGACGTGGGTAACCCAACTGTGCCTATTGGTAGGACTCCTAGATCTTAGGCAAGTCCCAAACGGTCACGAGGAGGGCACTTGATATTCACCCTCTTTATAAAGGGGACAAGGCTTTTTCTTTTTTCCCTCTCGTGTTCAATCAAATCCTTCCCCCGCCTCAAGTTCTAACACCCAAAACTTAGGTCAGGTGCATCGGACCTTCAATTATGTCCGGATCCAACCTTCAAGGTCGTTGGATGCCTTCCTCCGTCACGGAGGAGGACATCAAGAGGTTGAGAGAGGCCAGATATCTGACCACTGAAATTTTGCATCAGCTGCCCGCCCGAGGACAGGTCGTCCCTACTCTCGAACCCAACGAGAGCGTCGTGTTCATCTCCCACTTCCTCCGAGGACTAGGCCTCGCTCTGGATCCCTTTGTTAGGGGTCTTATGTTCTATTATGGGTTAGATTTTCATGATCTGGCCCCGGATTCCCTTCTTCACATCTCGACATTTATCGTCGTATGTGAGGCCTTCCTCCGCATTACCCCTCACTTTGGCCTGTGGCTCAAGACCTTCGATGTGAAGCCGAAGATGATCGAGGGGCAGCATGCAGCGTGTGGAGGCGCTTTAATAAGCAAAATCGCTGACGCTCCATGGCCTGAGGGTTGCTTCCCAGAGGTGTCCGGATTGTGGCAGCGGGAGTGGTTCTACATCATAGCTCCTCGAAGTGCCAAGTGGGTAGCTGCCCCCACCTTTCGCTCAGGCCCCCCACCACAACTGATGTCATGGATCAGCAGGGGGCTGAGCTGGGGTCCAGCCAAGGACGTGCCAATACTGCAAAGCCGTATCTGAGATCTCTTTGAGAGAGATTTCAGTCTGGTTATGGTAGTGCAAGTTATGCTAGTTCGTCAAGTCCAGCCTTGCAAACGTCGGCCCCTTCGCAGGTGGGAATTCAACCCGGAAGGACCGCGAGCTATTCAACATATCCTCGGCATGACGCATGAAGAGATGTACAAATTGTTCTTCGGACCACAAATAATGTGTCCGGACATCACCGAGGATGCAGGTCTGAGCTGTAATCGCCCGGATACCCAAGTAAGTAGCCCTGCATCTGAACACACTGTCCGTTTATTTATAGCAACGTTGCCCTAAAAAAGCCGCTCTTTGTCCAGGATTGGATAGCGAAGGCAAAGTTGATCAGGTGTCCGACCCCCCTCCCCGAGACCTCACCAAATCCCGTGCTAACCAGGATGCTGGAGATCGCGCCTTATCAAGCGCCCTCAGGAGAGGATAAAGGGGGAACAAGGAGGCTAGCGCTTCCGCGAAGGAGGTTAGTCGGGGAGGAGGAACTGAAACTTCCTCTCCCTAGGGAAGGAAGAGAACCGCCTATGAGGACCCGGAGACAATGGTCTCCAAACGGGGGAAGAAATCTCCACCGGAGGCTCCTGCCCTGGGGGATACCCTGGTTGTACTGTGCCCTCACGGGGACCAGCCCTCCATCGAGCTGTAAGTAAAAGGGTACTTAATAATGAAAATATCTCGCTTTACTTCTGAGGAAAATATTCGAAGCATTTATCTTGCAGTTCGGATCTTAGCTCTTCTCAGCAGAGCTCGTCTTCGGGGGATCTTCTTCCAGAGATGATGGCGAGCGGAACGCCTCCCCTGCCACACCGACTCATGAGGCCGGCGACCACGAGGTGTCGTCGCGGAGGGTTTCTCCTGATCTGGGATGGCCAGAAGGTAATCCTATGGCCACCCAAAGTCCTCAGTATCCAGCTCTTTAAGAGAGCAATCAAAAGAGTTCGGCACCGTCTAGTGTACGGTCGGATGTACTGAGGGATCTGCTAGAGCAAGCGGCTATCTCAGAAGAGCACCGCACGTTGATGGGTACGGTGATTGAAAGGATTTCGTCCGCCGAAAGTGGTTTTCATGAAGCCTTTATGAGTCTACTGACGGGTTTTGAGGTACATGAAATGATATACTTTTTTGACAGTACCGCACATTTTTAGATGTGCCCTGTGTAGATAGTAGCCCCTGAGACTCTAGTTGTCGCCGAAAACGGCGGCAAATAGAGGATCATAGTCCCAGGCAATAACCAGACCGCCTTTATGCGCAGGTGGTTGAAGCTCCGGTGGCTAGCCGGACTGATGGGTTTGCCGAACTAAGGCGACAACTGGATGCGGCCGATGCCGACATCGTGCTTGTTAAGAAGCGGCTTGACGAGGCACAAGGTAGGTGATTTTTCTGGTGATTGTCACATAATAAGAGCATCATGATGCCAGTATCTTTAATATGCTGTGACTGGAGATGGAGCTACCACCGTGGAGACCCTTCGGGCGGAGCTTGCCCAAGCCAAGGAGCAAGCAAGGAGTAGCAATGCGGCCGCTTTAAAGGCGGTCGAAGAGTTAAGGGCCGAACAGGCCGTGCATTGCGAGAGCAAAGAAAAAATAGCCAAGATGGCTGTAGAGTTAAAAGATGCTGCTGACCGTTACCAGCTTCTTGAAGAACAAAACCGGGCGAAAGCGATGGACCTGGAAAAGGCCCGGGTGGCTGCCAAGGAAGCCCGCTCCAAAATTAGAGCGACGAAGGAGGAGCTACATCAAGCTGCGGATATTGTATCTGGGAAGCCCTTCTTGTTGCGGACTAAGTTTGGGGATCCGAAGTATGCGCCTTTGGACCGGCTATGGAGTTCTGCGGACGAGTACATGTGCGGACAAGTACATGGATTTGGCTGCAAGTGCTGCTGATGCGGCCAAGTACTTCAAGGATCAGAAAGGTCCTGAAGTGGAGAAGTTGTTCTGGTCACAGTTTCACGCTCCAGTCCGTCCGCTGTTGCTGAATGAGCAATTGACCGGTTGGGCCGAGCTCCATAGATTATCCGGACTTGCCATGAGGTCCGTTGTGGATCATCTGTGGCCAGGAGGGCCAAGGCCGAATAGCTAATTTAGCTTAGTGCAACAATTCCTTGGTGTTGTGCCACGCATCGATGCTGTAAAGAGGTCGGCGTGCATAGAAGGCTCGCGGATGGCCCTTGCCCATGTCAAAACATACTGGGCAGAGATGGATGCCACCACTGTTGCGGCACAGGGTTCGTCCATAGGCCGAGTGGCAGCCGAGCACTACTTTGAAGAAGTTTTTGAAGGCACTCGTTTGATAGAGGCTCAGTGCTCGAAGAATATTATGTTTAAGTGACATGTATTCCCATTGTAAAAACAATGTTTATTGAGTTTATCAAGGCTGTATTTATACTTTTGCCCGAAAGTACTATGATGCCTCATGTGCGGCCGTTTATGTATATATGTATATAACCTGAAAGATGGCAGTCGTCGGCTTTAGCCCCCATGCATATAATGCGGGGGTGTTCGCAGAAGACGCATGTTCACACTTGATCCAACGTCTTGGTCCATTAATGAGGTGATAGCGCAGCGAACTAGGCAAACGGACTATAATGCTTTAACACTTTCACTTAGCCAGAGGAGTTTGACAGTGGGGCTACTATATAGCCCCTAGTGGCTCCGCGCTCATCTGAATTCGGGGCGCGTACATGCCTGGCCGGGAAATAGCCCTTCGTTAAGGCGGAGGAATCCTGAAGATTCCGCTAGGTCATCGAGTGGTTGACCAGTCTCACGCTATATCATGACAGCCAGTTTTTGGCTTTCTCTATTAAGGTGCTCGTCCGGATGAACCAGGGCACAATCGCAGTAGTTCTCCTGGTGCCGCCTTAGCCGATAGAGCGGAACGTAAGGCAGCAAAACACAGGAGCCGGGCAAACCCAACATTTGACCAAAGACATGATTTGGAGCTGATGCATATAAGGCCAAACTCGCGACGCCGAATACTCCCTAAGGTATTCGGTCTTTATGATGTAAACCGGGCTTAAACAGTGCCCTTTGTAATAAGCCCCTGGTGTCCAGGTACGTGCAATATTCTGACGTGGCCACATGCCAATACGTCAGCATCCTTCTCAATTGTACTGAGAATCCGGAGGATGTGTATCAACAAGAGACAGTAAAAAAAGGTTTACGCAGGGTCTTAATCTAAAAAGAATCCTTGGAACGGGTCCCTGCTGCATGTCTGCGCCTATGTCTCCGTTGTGCCGTATCCTGGACGGGTGTAGCACGATGGTCATCTGTAAAAGAGAGGAACTTAGTTGAAAAGTTGTCGTGCAAAAAGGTAGGTTATACTAAATAAACCATGTATAGTTCAAGATGAGTAAAGTTGAGCCTAATTGTCACTTGTTTACACGCGTTGAGCCCCTTGTATTGTTATAGGGGTATAGCCATCAAACCTGTATCAATTATATATAGCTGCACCGGACTCGTCTAACCGTGTCCGTGGTCTTAACGACCTGTCAGGTGCTCTAGTTGGTGAGGCCGTCTAGTGTGCGGCTGCCAAGGCGTTCACACGGTCTTCCACACGCAAGGAGCACTCAATATTTCCATTTACTGTAATGATGCCACGTGGACCGGGCATCTTAAGCATGAGAGAAGCGTAATGCGGTATTGCGTTAAAGCGAGTGAAAGCTTCGCATCCGAGTAGTGCTTGATAGCCACTTTGGAACGGAGCGATGTGGAAGTAAAGTCCTGAAAGAGAGAAAAAAACAAAGCGGGAAGCCCCTAGTGCGGTTGAGCCGCATTTTGGGGCGTGCCGTAGTCGTGCCCCCCACCTATGCCCATGGTACTTTCAATGCGTAATTATGTACGCATGGCACGGATTTCGCCATTTGGCTGGGACTGGGGTGGGGGCCGCATTGCTATGCGAGCTCAGAACGTGCCAGGCGGTCTTGTTGCAGATTACTCCGGGCGCCCTTAACGGTGTCCGGGTGTGTAATCACCGAACTGGTGGATTGCCTGAAGAGGCAGCTTTGTGCTTCTGCTGCGAGGGCCGCAGTGTGCTCCTTCATGCGGAGAGAGCGCTCTGTGTTTCCATTGACTGTGATGACCCCCCGAGGTCCTGGCATCTTGAGCTTGAGGTATGCATAATGCGGTTCGCCCGAGCAGTGCGTGATAGCCACTGTGGAACGGGACTATATCGAAGATTAACTCCTCGCTGAAACGAAAGTTATCCGGGGATCCGAAGACCACTTCCAGTGTGACTGAGCCTGTGCAATGGGCCTCTACACCTGGTATGACGCCTTTGAAGGTCGTTTTTGTGGGTTTGATCCTTGAGGGGTCTATACCCATTTTGCGCACCGTGTCCTGATAAAGCAGGTCCAGGCTGCTGCCGCCGTCCATAAGGACTCGAGTGAGGTGAAATCCGTCGATGATTGGGTCTAGGACCAGTGTGGCGAATCCGTCATGATGGATACTAGTGGGGTGGTCCCTGCGACCGAAGGTGATCAGACAGGAGGGCCATGGGTTGAACTTTGGGGCGACTGGCTCCAACGCATATACGTCCCTTAGCGCACGCTTCCGCTCCCTCTTGGGGATGTGGGTTGCGTATATCATGTTCACCGTTCGCACTTGTGGGGGGAACTTCTTCTGTCCTCCAGTGTTTGGCGGCCGGGGCTCCTCCTCGTCATCGCTATGTAACCCCTTATCTTTGTTTTCGGCATTTAACTTGCCGGCCTGCTTGAACACCCAACAATCCCTGTTGGTGTGGTTGGCTGGCTTGTTGGGGGTGCCGTGTATTTGACACGAGCGATCGAGTATACGGTCCATACTGGACGGGCCCGGAGTGCTTCTTTTGAATGGCTTTTTCCGCTGACCGGGTTTAGAGCCTCTGAATCCGGCATTGACTGTCGTATCCTCGGTATTGTCACTGTTGATGCGGCGCTTGTGTTTGTTGCGACGTGACCTACCATTGCTATCCTTGGTATCTGAAGTACCATGGTTCTTTGATATGTTATTGCTGCGAGCCAGCAAGCTGTTCTGTCCCGCGCAAAAGCGGGTCATGAGTGTCGTGAGGGCTGCCATAGATTTCGGCTTTTCCTGGCCAAGGTGCCGGGCGAGCCACTCGTCGTGGATGTTGTGCTTAAAAGCTGCTAGGGCCTCTGCATCTGGATAGTCGATGATTTGATTTTTCTTTGTCAGGAACCGTGTCCAGAATTGCCTGGCCGATTCTTCTGGCTGTTGAATTATGTGGCTCAAGTCATCGACATCTGGTGGTCGCACATAAGTGCCCTGGAAGTTGTCGAGGAATGCGGCTTCTAGATCTTCCCAACAACCAATGGATTCTACTGGCAGGCTGTTGAGCCAATGCCGAGCTGGTCCTTTGAGTTTGAGTGGGAGGTATTTGATGGCGTGTAGATCATCACCGCGGGCCATGTGGATGTGCAGGAGGAAGTCCTCGATCCTACCGCAGGATCTGTTGTGTCGTCGTATGATTCGATATTTACGGGTTTGAAACCCTCTGGGATTTGGTGATCCATTACTTCGTCTGTGAAGCATAGGGGGTGTGTGGCGCCTCTGTACTGGGCTATATCACGACGCAGCTCAAATGAGTCTTGTCTGCTGTGTTCGGCCCGGCCGGATTTACTTTTACTGTATCCGACATGATGGTTATCGTCTCGCGTAGTGGCGTGCCCTCGTGATCCGTAGATCGATCTTGCGTGTTTTGCTTTGTCCTCCAATAGGTCTCGCAGGTCTAGCGCGTTTCCCCGTGCCTTGACATTTTTATTTGAGTGGCATAGGGGTGCGAGCTGAGCTTTTGGCTGAAATGCCTCTCTATCGCGACCACGAGGTGGCCGATCAGCCGCGTCATACACTGGAGATGTAGGTTTTAATGCTTCCTCCTCTAGTCGGGGTAGCAACCTGCGCTTTGGGTAACTCTTGGAGGGGCGTTCGAGTTCATATTCCTCGGCCGCAAGGACTTCAGTCCATCTGTCAGCTAACAAATCTTGATCATCTTGAAGCTGTTGTTGTTTTTTCTTAAGGCTATTTGCCGTGGCTATAAGCCGACGCTTGAAGCACTCTTGCTTGACGGGATCCTCAGGCACGACAAATTCATCATCGTCGAGGCTTGCCTCGTCTTCGGAGGGAGGCGTGTATCATCCTCCGCCTCTCCATCTGCTGCTTTCTCGGGAGGGCTGGCTTCTCCATCCTCCTGCTCTAAATCTTGCTGGAGGGGATTGTTGTCATCTTCGGCACTGTCCAGAGTGCTATTATCTCCTGTGCCGGTATCACCGCTTTTGCCTTGGCGAGACTTAGAGCGGCGCCGCTGACGTCGGCGCTTGGGTTGCTTCTTGGAGGGGTCATCCTCCGCTATCCCGTCGCCATTGCCTTCTTTGGGTGTGTCCACCATATATATATATATATATATATATATATATATATATATATATATATATATATATATATATATCATATGATAACGTGGCTGTCTAGTGCCCTGTGGGCAGTGGTTCTTGTTCGTCTCCTGCATCATTGTCCATACCGTCGATGTCTTCGGAGTCGAAGTCGAGCATGTCAGTTGAGGGAGTCCTGGATTAGGGGGTATCCGGATGGCCGGACTATACCTTCGGCCGGACTCTTGGACTATGAAGATACAAGATTGAAGACTTCATCCCGTGTCCGGAAGGGACTTTCCTTGGTGTGGAAGGCAAGCTTGGCGATACGGATATGTAGATCTCCTACCATTGTAACCGACTCTGTGTAACCCTAGCCCTCTCCGGTGTCTATATAAACCGGAGAGTTTTAGTCCGTAGGACGAACAACAATCATACCATAGGCTAGCTTCTAGGGTTTAGCCTCTCTGATCTCGTGGTAGATCTACTCTTGTACTACCCATATCATCAATATTAATCAAGTAGGACGTAGGGTTTTACCTCCATCAAGAGGGCCCGAACCTGGGTAAAACATCATGTCCCCTGCCTCCTGTTACCATCCGACCTAGACGCACAGTTCGGGACCCCCTACCCGAGATCCGCCAGTTTTGACACCGACATTGGTGCTTTCATTGAGAGTTCCTCTGTGTCGTCACTTTTAGGCACGATGGCTTCTCCGATCATCAATAGCGATGCGATCCAGGGTGAGACTTTTCTCCCCGGACAAATCTTCGTATTCGGCGGCTTTGCACTGCGGGCCAATTCGCTTGGTCATCTGGAGCAAATCGAAAGCTACGCCCCTGGCCATCAGGTCAGATTTGGAAGTTTGAACTACACGGCCGACATCCGCGGGGACTTGATCTTCGACGGATTCGAGCCACAGCCGAGCGCGCCGCACTGTCACGATGGGCATGATTTAGCTCTGTCGCCGAACAGTGCCCTGGAGGCCGCACCTGTGTCCGCTCCGACCCCTAGCTCGGAGCCGATCACACCAACCGAGGATGGGTGGTTAGATACCGCCTCGGGGGCTGCAATTTCTACGGTGATCGAGCCGAATACCAGCCCTATTCTCTGCGAAGCCCGTGACTCCAAGGAGCCGGACTCCTCTCCAGACTCCGAGCCCTCCGCACCCCGACCGATCGAACCCGATTGGGCGCCGATCATGGAGTTCACCATCGCGGACATCTTTCAGCACTCGCCCTTCAGCGATATTCTAAAGTCACTAAAGTCTCTCTCTTTGTCAGGAGAGCCCTGGCCGGACTATGGTCGGCAAGGTTGGGATGCGGATGATGAAGAAATTCAAAGCCCACCCACCACCCACTTCGTAGCCACTGTCGATGATTTAACCGACATGCTCGACTTAGACTCCGAAGACATCGGCGGTATGGACGCCGATGCAGGAGACGATCAAGAACCAGCGCCTATAGGGCACTGGAAAGCAGACAGAGAGATCAAGGATGATAATTATATGCCTCCCTCTGAAGACGAGGCAAGCCTCGACGATGACGACTTTGTCGTGCCGGAGGATCCCATTGAACAAGAGCGTTTCAAACGCAGGCTTATGGCCACGGCGAGCAGCCTCAAGAAAAAACAGCAACAACTTAGAGCTGATCAAGATTTGCTAGCCGACAGATGGACTGAAGTCCTTGCGGCCGAAGAGTATGAACTCGAACGCCCCTCCAAGAGCTACGCAAAGCGCAGGTTGCTACCCCAATTAGAGGAGGAAGCACCTAAACCTACATCACCAACGCATGATCCCATGGCCGTGACAGAGAGGCCTCTCAGCCCTCCACTCAAGCCGCACCCCGACGCCGCTCAAAAACTACCAAGGCATGGGAAAATGCGCCAGGCCTGTGAGATATATTAGAGGACAAGGCAAGGCAAACAAGATTGATCTACGGATCACATGGGCGCCCCACGGCACGAGACGGTACTCGTCACGCCGGATACAGTAAATCCAGCCGGGCCAAACACAGTAGACAAAGCTCGTTTGAGCTGCATCGTGATGTAGCCCAATACAGAGGCGCCGCACACCCACTATGCTTCACAGATGAAGTAATGGATCATCAAATCCCCGAGGGTTTCAAACCCGTGAACATCGAATCATACGATGGCACAACAGATCCTACGGTATGGATCGAGGACTATCTCCTTCATATCTACATGGCCCGCGGAGATGACCTACACGCCATCAAATACCTCCCACTCAAGCTTAAAGGACCAGCCCGGCATTGGCTTAACAGCTTGCCAGCAGAATAAATTGGTTGTTGGGAGGACCTGGAAGCTGCATTCCTCAACAATTTCCAGGGCACTTATGTGCGACCACCAGATGCCGATGACCTAAGCCACATAATTCAGCAGCCAGAGGAATCGGCCAGACAATTCTGGACACGGTTCTTAACCAAGAAAAATGAAATCGTCGACTGTCCGGACGCAGAGGCCCTAGCAGCCTTCAAGCATAACATCCGCGACGAGTGGCTTGCACGGCACCTAGGATAGGAAAAGCCGAAATCTATGGCAGCACTCACGACACTTATGACCCGCTTTTGCGCGGGAGAAGACAGCTGGCTAGCTCGCAGCAATAACATGACCAAGAGCCCTGGTAATTCGGATACCAAGGACAGCAGTGGTAGGTCACGTTGCAACAAGCAAAAACGCCGCATTAACAGCGACAATGCTGAGGATACAGTAGTTAATGCCGGATTCAAAGGCTCTAAACCCGATCAGCGGAAAAAGCCATTCAAAAGAAATACTCCGGGCCCGTCCAGTTTGGACCGAATACTCGACCGCTCATGCTAGATATATGGCACCCCCGAAAAACCAGCCAATCACACCAACAGGGATTGTTGGGTGTTCAAGCAGGCAGGCAAGTTAAATGCCGAAAGCAAAGACAAGGGGTTGCATAGCAATGACGAGGAGGAGCCCCGGCCGCTGAACAACAGTGGACAGAAAGGTTTTCCCCCACAAGTGCGGACGGTGAACATGATATACGCAACCCACGTCCCCAAGAGGGAGCAGAAGCGTGTGCTAAGGGACGTATATGCGATGGAGCTAGTCGCCCCAAAGTTCAACCCATGGTCCTCCTGCCCGATCACTTTTGATCGAAGGGACCACCCCACTAGCATCCGTCATGGCGGATTCGCCGCATTGGTTCTAGACCCAATTATTGACGGATTTCACCTCACTAGAGTCCTTATGGACGGTGGCAACAGCCTAAACCTGCTTTATCAGGATACAGTGCGGAAAATGGGCATCGATCCCTCGAGGATTAAACCCACCAGAACGACCTTTAAAGGCGTCATAACAGGTGTAGAAGCCAACTGTACAGGCTCAGTTACACTTGAAGTGGTCTTCGGATCTCCGGATAATTTACGAAGCGAGGAGTTAATCTTTGACATAGTCCCGTTCCGCAGTGGCTATCATGCACTGCTCGGGCGAACCGCATTTGCCAAGTTCAATGCGGTGCCGCACTACGGATACCTCAAGCTCAAGATGCCAGGCCCTCGAGGCGTCATCACGGTCAATGGAAACACCGAACGCTCTCTCCGAACGGAGGAGCATACGGCGGCTATCGCAGCGGAAGTACAAAGCAGCCTCTCAAGGCAATTCTCCAGTCCAGCCATTAAATGTCCAGACACCGTTAAGCGCACCCGGAGTAACCTACAACAAGACCGCCTGGCACGTTCCGAGCAAGCGTAGCAATGCGGCCCCAACCCCAGCCCCCGCGAACTTGTGAAACCAGTGTTGCGTGTACATAACTACGCTCTAGAAATACCATGGGCACAGGGGGAGGGGCACCATCACGGCACGCCCGAAACGCAGCTTAAACCGCACTAGGGGCTGCCGATTTCTTAATTGTCTCTTATTTTCAGGACTCCATTCTTCGGAAGGCTTGTCCGGCAGTACAATTGCCGCACAAACGATACAACCAGGGAAGCAGAAAGCTACACCGCACTACGGAACTCTAAGGTGGTCTCTATAACGAGCAGTATACCTGTTTCGCATAACATTCCGCAGCTCGCCCCTGGAAAGGACATATTTGATAGTCCCATCTTTTTCTTATCGCACTATTTGTATCGTTCTGCTTTGATCGCAGCTTTTTTAAATAAATAATGCATAGCTTCCGTCTATTATCGCATTACCTTTTTTACGAATATATGTTCATTAATGACATGTTGCACCCGTACACTTTGGTACGGCCAATACGCCAGGGGCTTAAGTACCCCACAACATGGTGTGAGGAGTCTGAACACTTTCACAAGTGCGGCACCCCAAACTTATAGCATTATATGCATCGGCTCCGAATCATGTCTTGGGTCAATAGTTGGGTTTGCCCGGCTCCTATGTTTTGGTACCTTACGTTCTGTCATATCGGCTAAGGTAGCACTAGGAGAACTACTGCGATTGTGCCCCAGTTGAGCTGGGCTAAGCACCTCAGTAGAGAAAGCTAAAACTGACCGTCATGATGAGGCAAGAGCTGGTCGCTGTTCGAGAGGTTTTCGAGTCCCTAAAGACTTATGCCGCTTAGAGCGAGGAGTCGGCTTTGTCCGGCCTAGGCGTGGATAGCGCCCCGAACTCGGTCTTCCGAATACTAGGGGCTTCGCCGAAATTTAAAATTATAGAATTCTATGGCTAAGTGAGAGTGTTCAAGCATTATAGTTCGATTGCCTTGTTCGTTGTGTTGAGCGCCTCCCTCGAAGGACCCAAGAATGGGAAAAAGAGCGCTCATGTTTATCCCGAACACCCCAGCACTCGTGGCATGGGGGCAGAAGCCGATGACTCGCCATCTCTCAAATTTGATAAACGGCCGCACAGAAGGTAATATTTTAAATTCAAAAGCGTTGCTTAGCGCATATGAACAAGTTTTCAGCGTACAGGATCACAAATGCGAGTTTATTCAAAAATTACATCTTTGGGGCATTCATCCGCTATAAGGCGGGCATCCTTCAGGACGCCCTCATAATACGCTTCCGGGACGCGATGCTCCTTGCCCGGCGGCGGCCCGTCCTTCACCAGCTTCTCTGCATCCATCTTGCCCTAGTGCGCTTTAGCACGGGCAAGCGCCCTACGAGCACCTTCGATGCAGACGGAGCGCTTGATTACTTCAAGCCGTGGACAGGCATCCACCAGCCGTCTCACCAGCCCGGAGTAGCTCCCAGGCAGAGCCTCTCCAGGCCACAGCCGAACTATGAGGCCCTTTACGGCCTGTTCGGCAACCTTGTGGAGCTCGACCATCTGCTTCAGCTGGTCGCTCAAAGGCACCAGGTGTCGGGCCTCAGCATACTAAGACCAGAACACCTTCTCTGTCGAGCTCCCCTCCTCAGCTCGGTAGTAGGCGGCGGCATCAGACGCACTGCGGGGCAAATCTGTGAATGCTCCTGGAGAGCTCTGGACTCGGGTAAGTAACAAATAATTCACTTTCACGTGCTTGCTTTGCATAATGAATGCCTTACCCGTCGCTATCTTCTTCATCGCGTCAATTTCTTTGAGGGCTTTCTGGGCTTCGGCCTTGGTAGACTTCGCGCTTTTGAGGGCTGCCGCGAGCTCGGACGCTTGCGTCTTTGAGTCAAGCTCCAAACTCTCGTGTCTTTTCACGAGAGCCTGGAGCTCTTTCTGCACCTCCTCCACTCGCGCCTCCTGCTTCTCTCTCTCCGTGCGCTCCGCGGCTGCCCTGTTTTCGGCCTCGGACAGCGCTTGCTTAAGGGTTGCCACCTCGGCCGTGGCCCCTATAATAGCACGTTGATCCTGTCATTTTTTGCAACCACATCTTCTCTATATAATTGCGCAAGGTACTACTTACCTTCCTTCTCCTCGAGTTGCCTCTTGGCATGGCCGAGCTTGTTCTCGGACCGCGCGAGGTTCTGCTTCAGCGTATCCACCTCCGCAGTCAGTGCGGCGGAGGCCAGCAGCGAAGCCTGCATACGCATATTGACTTGATTATGTTAGACTCCTGCGATTATTAGATCCTCTATTCGGCTTTTCTTTCCAAACGCCGAACAGAGCATCAGGGGCTACTGTCTATGCGGTAATATTTTTACATATTCTTTACACTACAAGGATCCGGGTCTATTGCAACAAAATCATTCGTCGCAATAAGTGTCCAATTGTCGCAATAGGTACCTCGACATGATGTTCGTTGCCAACTGTTGCGACAGGACACATGGTAATAGGTTATTGCCACAAAAAAATAAACGTGGCAAGAAAGTGTGCTATTGCAACAACCATGCGACAACTTGCCACATTTTACCTCGTGGCAGCTCGCATTTTATGCCACAATTTGGTTTGTGGCGATAGCTTAATGCAACAGGTGCCAAATCGTGCCGGGATTTGTGGCAATAACCTATGTCAACAACTCTTTTCTCGTGGCGCATGCTCATCCGTGGTAATAGTCAATTGTGGCAATACCCTAGTAATGTAAGGCCACGACTCCCAAACGTGGTGATACTAAAATTGTAGCATAATCATTTTGGTGGTGACAAATAGTTGTCACAACAGACAAGACATTTGTGGTGAGAGGCTGTTACGACAATACAGACTTTTCGTGGCGAAAGGACTATTCCAACAAAACTGAATTGGTGGCAACAAGTAGTTATCTCAATGGACTGCCTGTTTGTAGTGATAAGTTATTGCGATAATATAAAGTGTACTGTCGCAACAGCCTAGTGCAACAAAATAGGTCGGCATGGCAACTAAGATTTGATGCAACACAACATTCTTCATTGTGCCACCATGTTCCAACCAGAAATAGGTTGTGGCAATAGCCTATTGCAACCAGAAAAATATATACATGCATTCAATTACATGATTCAGATAATACATATATGATGTACACTCATACAATATCAATATTTGCATAGCCAATATCCATCAAATGAAACTGAAATATAATTTAGCACACATTCAACATACTGAATGTGCCAACCTAATTAAGAGCGAAGAGTAAATTGTCCATGGTCTAGAGTACATTCTAGTTAATCTTTGGGTCCTGCAATGAAGAAATCAAAATTTTAGTTAGCTCAAGTTAACTGAAAATAGAAAATAATTAATCAAGAAAAGAAAGAAACAACACAACGAATAATCAGCATAAAGATATAACCACTATCATGACAATTGTATAATTACTATATTCATGCATGCATAGTACATTTCTGCCCAATTGTTATGAGTACAACAACTAGCAAGAAAATGCTTGTGCCTGATGTACCACTCCATTAACAATCAGGTGCTATGCAAAAAGAATTGGATAATTTCACAAAAGAATTTGCAGTTCAAACACTAGAATAATTACCTAAATAAATTAATAAAACATCTAAACTTCTCTGAAACACCTACATGCTGGCGCAAGTTCACAATTACTAATGGTGAGAAAATTGTTCTATTTCTGGCTTCCCTACTTTATGTGCTTCAACAACAACAAAATACAGTAGTACAAGCAAGCAGACAATTGCACATTATGAATGCTATTTGCGTATCAAATAAAGGTCAACATGAAGACAAACCAAGCTTGTGACTTACCACTTACCATTGCTCGAAACATTCGAACTGTTGCAGCTTGTATGAGCGTATTGGGAGCAATTACATTGTGCCTTGTACCTAGAGTCCCAGTAGTACTAGCGGTCTATAAAAGAGTATTTTGCAAGTTTGGATTACTAATTCTTTGCTAGTCCTTTTCTTATTCATCTACAAATAGAAGTGCACTTTTAGCAATGAAGCAAGCAAAATAAACCTTACAAATTTGCAAGCATATGACTAATCACCTGATGTGTTTGCGTCTGTTGGGATAACTGTGCAAACTTTGCCATCATGTTTTTCTCAAATTTCAATGTTGATCTTATTCGCTCCTCTTCCAACAATCTTTCCGTATCAGCACGCTCTTCTTTTAAGCTCTCCTCAAGGTTTTCTCTCTCAGCACGCTCAAAGTTAATCCTCTCTTGTGTGCTTTCACGTTCAGCTTGTAATTGATCTTGTAATTCGGTGACCTGATGGCTGAGCTCAGAGTTTACCTTTTGGATCTCTGTTGTAGCACGTGCTTGCTCTTCAAATTATGATTTAATCCTTTTCAGAACCACTTGGTGGTTTGGCCATGTATCCATACCCATGAGGCTGTGATGAGTTGCATTGCGGAGTGCCTTTCTATGCGGTCTGGAAAATATTGCTTCTATGTTCACTGGAAACTGGACCTTCAGTTTCATTTTCTTTGTTTTGAACCTCTTTAAATGCTTTGTCCTAAATACGAAAAGTACACCTCGCCTTTCTTATTCTGTCCATCACTTTCTACAACCCAAACCATACAAGAATTATTGCAGTAATCAGTATTACATTGTAAGAAACGAGGACACAAATATTAAAAAAAAAGTACCATTCTATAGTTGTGCACTGTTGCGGCGAGCATGGGATGGCCATCAGTGGCGGAGCTACAGGGTGGCCAGGGTGGGCCGCGGCCCACCCTGGGATTTTGACCCGGCCTATACCTATATAGATGGGCCAGAGAAGGAAAAAAATGTCCCAACAACACTTTGACCCAAAACAACCAACGCTCTCGCTCTCAACCAAACCCCAGGCACCACGCACATATAGGCATACAGCGCGCTGGCCCTCTACCCGAGTTGGCCATTCGTCCAGTGCACACATGTCATTAGCAGCTACATGAGTACCAAGTTGTTCTTGAGTTCCTGTAAAAGAATTAACAGTTTTGAAGATTAAGCGATCCAGGATTTTCCGTATTATAGCAAATGTTAGAGGTAGCTTAAATGTCATAATCATTTTACCAGATCTGTGTTGTCCATATTGGTTTTTGTAAGATGTTATACTTCCAATCCTTGTTATGAGAACATATCCTTTCTTTACTGAACACAAAAACAAGTAAGGGACTTAGCATTATCAATTTGCACCATTTAGATAAGTGATTAAGATTTAAGGATGTTGTGTACCTTGCAGAAAGGAGTAATGTGCATCATCTCTTTCCTCTGTAGCGAGCAAGTTGTGTACCTTGCAGAAAGGCTTAAAATATTAAATGAAATAAGATTGTGTTATACCGTGCGGAACAGGAGCATGCAAAACAGAAGTCTTTTAGCATAGCATATGTCTATGATTTTGATTTAGAAATTAAAAGCTAGGCGTTAAAGATCAAAGCAGAGCACATATAATCAAGTCTCTATACTGAAGCTGTGAAGCATAGACATGACACACCAATTAGCATCCTGATAAGGCTACTCCCAATGCATACACATGCAGTAATCTAGCCTGAATGTGGTAAGCAAACTACTAGTAGTCTACTACCATGGTTAAATAAGCAGAATGTGGCAGTATGCTTCAGTCTTGCCTGAATGTGGTATGCTTCAGAAAACTTGGTAAGAACAACACATGCACATTCTGGAACAGTACTAGCACACACAATTCCACCATTAGACTAGGCACCATCAGACTACGCATAACACTCCAAAATACAGAAATACTGGAGTCGTGGTTGTGGTCCCGGCCGCCGGGCATGGCCGTGGTCGTCGTGGCCGAGGCCGTGGACGGCATCGACGACAGCAGGTCGACCGTCTCCCGGCTCGGCGTGTGCGCCGCCGCCACCGCCGGCGAGGGAGCATGTTGCATCTCGGGGGTTGTTGTAGTACGAAGGCGAGGCGGGCTATTGCATCCCGGCGGCCATGCCGGAGGCGAGACCGAGAAGTGCTGCACGGCGGCCGGCGGCGTGGTAGTTCTACGATGGAAAGGGGGCGCTGCGCTGCACATCTACGAGGGGCAAATTTGATAATTTGCCACCCCTTACCTCCCCCTTTCATAATTTGCCCCCCCCCCCTTAGAATGACAGGTGGGGCCCGGGCCCGCCCGTCATTGAGACAATGGGTGGCAAATTGTGAAAGGGGGAAGTAAGGGGTGGCAAATTATCAAATCGCCCTCTACGAGGAGGATATTTGGGACAAAGGAAAAACCTGATAGACTGTATGTTCGATATACTCCGTTGTGATCCGCGGTGTCGACGCCGTCATGGCGCCGTGAGGAGGGAGGAACCAGAACGAGAGAGCTCAGATCCAATCTTGACAATATGGTGAAGGGAAATAATCGGGAGTACTTATGAGGGAGGGGTGTTTAGCGGGGAGGTTAAGATTTTTTTGGCGCAAGACACGACCAAATTATTTGGTGGGAAATTAGAAAAATTGAAGGGAAACTGAGGGCTTTAGCAGAAAGGTTAAACATTATTTCTATAGAGCAGAGTACATGCTTAATTATTATTTTAGAAAGTAATTTTTAAGGGAACATTTAGAATAATGAAATAAATTAGGAAAAAATCGAATCAATATGGAATATATCTGGTGCTGAAAATAATATTACTAAAATTTGTTCATTAAAAGGTTATTTCGCTGACTGGCCGAGATAGATGTCCTCGTCGTTGGCAATCGTACATGACAGTTGTCATGGCGGGGAGACTATACGCAATCGACACAAGAACAACCGACGAGGCACCGAGCCGGCAAGGGTAATGGAGGTGGTGTGTGCTACACTTATTGACAGAAACCTCATATCACCCTCACTTTAAAACTATTATGTTATACTCGCGCAGAAAAAAAAAATAAGTATATATGGGGTGATGAGACGATCGATCTACGTCGGTCCCGATCTCACGGTTCAGTCTTGAGATGGGGTGATAAGACGGGAGATGGTAAAGAAAACGAAGGACGCGATGAAAACCACTTTCTTCTTATCGGCCAGTCCGTCGATCTAATAGAATC
This sequence comes from Triticum aestivum, assembly GCF_018294505.1. NCBI lineage: Eukaryota > Viridiplantae > Streptophyta > Magnoliopsida > Poales > Poaceae > Triticum > Triticum aestivum. The sequence continues at coordinate 461,437,850 of NC_057797.1, forward strand.
GAATCGAAAGAAGGCCCAATGGCCAGGGAGGTCATGTGGTTCCACGGAGGTCCCAATGGAAATACCTACGCCAAGAACATATATAGACCATCTCCATTGGAGGTCTTGTGGTTTCCACACAGATGGGGGAATAGAGTCATAGCTCATCTATCTCATCATCATCTTTGTCCCAGCTCAACAAGTAGTTTATACATACATATATAGCGGGTCATCATGTTAATCATTTAACCAAAATTCAATGCCACCACATATGTTCAGCATTTTCTAACTAGCAGAACTTAGCTAATCAACCGATCTAGCTAGCTAACCATAACTGGCACTCCCGGGCTACCAACTCACCGGGGCTTCTAGTGCGAGGATGGCACCGATCCAGTATAACCCAATCCAAGGAAGACCCGACGGCCACGTTGATGTAGAATCTCGCAAGGGAAAGATTGGCGTTGTGCATACTGGAACCACATGGGAGAAGGAGTAGCTATCAGGGCATACTAGATCCTGACATGGGAATACCTAAACCAAGAACATATATAAATCATCTCCATCTAAGGTCTTGTGGTTTCCGCACATGTGGGAGGAATAGAGCCATAGCTCATCATCATCTTTGTCCCAGATCAACATGTAGTTTACACCTACATATATAGGGGGTCATCATGTTAATCATACAACCAAAATTAAATGCAACCACATATATTCGACATTTTCCAGCTAGCAAACCCTAGCTAACCGTAACCGGCGCTCCCAGGCTACAAACTCACCCGGAGCTTCTAGTGCGAGAATGACGCTGATCCAATATAATCCAATCCAAGGAAGACTCGATGGCTTGGACTCGGATGGAGATCCATTTGCAGAGAAAGAGGCCATGTACGTCTAGTTTGTCTATATAAATCATGTTGGAATTGGATTTCTTCACTCATCAAAAGGTCATGGTAAAGAATACACTTCAGTTCTACAAACAGTTTGGAAAACAGTCAAAATTCTGTTGGCCCGAAACTCTGTCGCCTGGTTCTCTAAATACTGGGTTGAATATACTACCACTCTAAATTAGCCCATGAGCAAATATAGCCCTACTTCTCTTCTCATTCTTTCTAGTTTCACCACACGTCCACCGACCTCCATTGCAATCTCATCGAATCGCTAGGTCTAGGCAGATCCTATTTTGACGCGTGCGTGCATGAAGGAGCCACGACATCACTGAAAGCGCCTAGTCTCGACGCCCAGTTTGGGTTAGCCCAAGGTCGAGCTTCACTGGTTCTACATTTTTTTTCTGTTTCTGTTTCTTATTTTTCATTTTTTTTCTTTTCTATTTCTTATTTGTATTTGTATTTCTTTTTTTATTTTTTTCATATTTCAAATTTTTGGTATGATACAAAAGTTCATTGTGTAAAAAAAAATGTCCAATGTGTATTAAAAAATGTTTATTTTATATTAAGAAAATGTTCATGGTATAGAAAATGTTCATGGTATAGAAAATGTTCATGTGTAATATCCTATATGATGAATAAAAATCAAATGCATAATTAACATTTTTAGTATACAATGAATATTTTTATAATACATATTAAGTTTTTTTCTATACCATGAACATTTTCTTAATATAAAATAAACATTTTTGTAATACACATTAGAAAAAAGCTTAATAGGTATTATTAAAATATTCATTGTATACTAAAAATGTTAATTATGTATTTGATTTTTATTCAGCATATAGAGTATTACACTGTTCAATGTGTATTTGCGTACTGGTCAACCCATGTTATGAAAATATTCAATGCATATTCAAAAATTATTCAATATATATTAAACATGTTTAATGTGTACTTGAAAATTGTTCATCGTATATATTCGTATTTTTAAAATTAGAACAGAGTAAATAGCGGGCGGTACAGTGAAGCGGGATCTACAGTACAGTGAACCTTTACGAGGTGATTTTTAGTAAAAGGCAAAAAAAGGTCCAATGTGTATTACACCGATGTTTATTTTGTATTAAGAAAATGTTCATCATATAGAAAAAAGCTTAATACGTATTATAAAAATATTCATTGTATACTAAAAATGTTAATTATGTATTTGATTTTTCTTCAGCATATAGTGTATTACACAAAATGTTCAATGTGTATTTGCGTACTGGTCAACCCATGTTACGAAAATATTAAGAAAATGTTCATGGTATAGAAAAAAGCTTAATATGTATTATAAAAATATTCATTGTATACTAAAAATGTTAACTATGTATTTGATTTTTATTCAGCATATAGAGTATTACACAAAATGTTCAATGCGTATTTGCGTACTGGTCAACCCATGTTACGAAAATATTTAATGCATATTAAAAAATTATTCAATATACATTAAAATATGTTTAATGTGTACTTAAAAATTGTTCGTCGTATATATCCATATTTTCAAAATTAGAACAGAGTAAATAGCAGGCGGTACAGTGAACCGGGATCTACAGTGCAGTGAACCTTTACGAGGTGATTTTTAATAAAAGGCAAAGAAAACAAGACGACGAGAGGAAATCGAACCATCGATCACTCGTTTAATGGTCGAGGTAACAACCACGCCACTACCTCATCATATCTGTTTAATTACAGCTTTTCACTTCCTTTCTTCTTTTGTCTAGTTTTTTTTTCTTTTTTTTTGAAAAATCAATGAACTTTTTTCAAAGTATGAGAATGTTTTTTTTACAATTGATAACTTTTTCGAAATTCGATGATTTTTTTTTTGAAAATCAATCAACTTTCTTTGAAATTTCTTATTTTCTTAAAATTGATAACCTTTTTTTTAAGAAATAGACAACTTTTTTATGAACCTTTTCAAAATCAGTGAACTTTTTCCAAGTTTGCGAATGTTTTATGAAATTGATGAACTTTTTCGAAATTCGATGAACTTTTTCCCAAAATCAATGAACTTTCTTCAAAATTGATAAGCTTTTTTATAAAAAAATCGATGACCCTTTTTTTCTAAATCGATAAACTTTTTCCAACTTTCAGAATGTTTCTTAAAGTTGATGAACTTTTTTCCGAAATCAATGAACTTTTTTCAAATCCATGAATTTTTTCCAAAAAATTACGTGAACTTTTCTCTAATTCAATGAACTTTTTTAAAATCGTGCAAAACTTTTTCATATAATTTGTGAATATTTTTTGAAATTCATGAACTTTTAATTTTTTGAAATGAATGAATTTTCAAATCCATGATGTTTTGTCCAACTGATGATATTTTTTCAAATATATGAACTTTTTTGCTAAATCCGACTTTTTTCAAAATCAATGAACTTTTTCCAATTTTTACGAACATTTTCAAATATTTGAGGTTTCCTCAAGTTCAATTTTTTATTGTGTATTATTTTTATTGTTTATCAGAAAATAACACGCATAATAAACTGGGTATATATCCTACATGATAATACCAAAAGAACTGTCAATTACCATGTTTTCTAATAAATGAACAACGAAAAGAGTTGGCGTAGTTGTTATTCTGCCAGCTACGGATGTGGGCAGGCTGGGATCGAATCTTGCTTCTCCAAGAAGTAATTCCGTGCTGTTTTTCGCAGTACACAAGCAGATATTTTTTTTCTCCTCGCCGCGTTTGCTGGCCGGCCCGCCACACCGGCCTGCTACGTGTGGTCTGCGGGCGCCAGTAGCGGTAACCGACACAGCGGGCCATGAAGAGGAGGCCCCCCGTTAGCATCAATATTCGCTGCTTCGGTGAGAGCGAGTAACCTCCTCGCTTCCACGATTCAGCTTCGCTTCGTTTTCTTCATTGCGGGAATCTGGTGTCGAGAATTTTCTTGAAGATTCATGGCCGGTTTTAGGAACCATGACCGGGTTTTATTCTTTTCTTGATTTATTTGTTCTTATTCTTTTTTCTGCTTATTCTATTCTATTCATTTTTATGGTTTATTTTCTCTATTTTCCTTTTTACCTATTTCTTTTCTTTGTTTTCCTTTTTGTAGTATATAAAAGGTTCACCGTGTATTAAAAATATATTCATTGTATATTAAGAAAATATTCACCTGATATTATGAAAAGGTTCGCCATGCATTATAAAAATATTCATCATGTATTACAAAATGATCATCGTATATTAAGAAATTTTTCGCCTTGTATGTGAAACTTGTTCATCATATTTTAAGAAATTGTTCAACATATACAACAAAATATTCATGGTGTATTTCAAAAAAATCAGCCGATATCACAAAAATGTTCAATATGTTTTTAAAAATTGTTTGGCATATATTACAAAAAATTAAATGTATATTTAAAATTTTTACATCCTATATAAAACCCTGTCCATATTTTTCATTTTTTTAAATGTTCGCTATTGCGACCAATACATATTTTGTTGCAATAGGTAGCCAAGTTTTTGCAATGATATTTATAACTAACGCAACGTCTCACAGATGTCAAAATTTCTTTCCGAATATTACCATGAATAGATATTTTATTGAAATACCTAGTCTCTATTACAACAAAACGACTGTCTCGCACAACATAATTTGTTTGTTGCAATATCACTACCAAAAATGCAACGATGATGTAGTTTGTTGCAATATGGGGCCTCTATTGCAACAAAATGAGTATTTATCGCGACCAGACTCAATTGTGGCAGTACGTGTATCCTATAACCACAACCGGGGAATTTGTGGTAATATTACGTTCTATTGCAACAAAAGATAGTTGTAGCAATAAATTTTGTTGCAATAGACCGGAATCCTTGTAGTGTTACCTACCTCAAAGCCTGTTAGAAGACTAGCACAGGCTTCAGTCAGTCCGCTCTTGGCGGACTGAACCTTCTGGATCACCGCACTCATAATAGTGCGGTGCTCCTCGTCGATGGAGGCGCCGTTAAGCGTCTCCAGCAAATTGTCCGGTGCCTCTAGTTGGACGGAGGTCACCGGCTCGGTAGGCTCGCTCCTCTTGGAAGGAGGCCGCCTACTGGAGTCTGGAACCATTGAAGGTTCCGGCGCGGTGTCCGGCTCAAGGCCGAACTCGGAGCCCTTGGGGGTTTTATCCCCTTCGCGCCTGGAGTCCGGGAGGTCGCCTTGCGGCGCCACCAGGACCACCTCCTCCTGGCTTGGAACCTGTTGGGACAGCACCTCGGCGTCGTCCGTAGGGTGGGGGGAGGTAGCCGTCGGAAGCGAATTCACATCCGACGAATCCAGGGAACCGCTCGACGACATGTCGAGCCGGTCTTTGGGTGGACTGCATAAACATGTTCGACATAAGGAAAAGCTTAGCAATGGAAGAATACTATGAATCACTCTGGTATCCGGACACTTACGATCTCGCCAGGGGCTTGGCCCTGTGCGGCCACTCCTCTTCGCCGTCGTCAGCATTGGTGGAGCCATCTGGAGGAAGGGTTTTCCCCTTCTTGGACCCTTCGGCCTCCCCAGTTGGGGCGGCCTTCCTTTTCTTCTCTTCCCCCGCTGGAGGGGGAGAGGTATCTTCTTCCTCCTCGTTGTCTTCACGGGAGGAGTGCGTCTTGGAGTCGTCGGATGATGAATCCGACACCCCCAGGCGCCGGGCACTCTTCCGAGTCCCCGTGGCCTTCTTCTTGGCCTTCTTCTCCGGCACCACATAGGGTGCCGGAACTAGCAGCTTTGTCAAGCGAGCGTCCGCTGGGCCTTCGGGCAAAGGAGTCGGACAGTTGATTGTCCGGACGTCTCCTGCCAATCCTGTCAAAGGTAAGGGAGCTTAAGATCCCGCATGGAGTCAAACTATGAAAAACTAATACCATGTAAAAGGTAAATACAGCTTACCGCACGAGCGCGACGCTGCGTGCTGAATCCGCGATCCTCGGTAGCGGATGCGGGGGCCTCGGCACCCTTGAAAAGCACCTTCCAGGCATCTTCGTACGTTGTGTCGAAGAGCCTGCTTAGAGTTCGGTGCTGCGCCGGGTCGAACTCCCACTGGTTGAAAGCCCGTTGTTGACACGGGAGGATCCGGCAGATGAGCATAACCTGGACTACATTGACAAGTTTGAGCTTCTTGTACACCAGGGTTTGGACGCATGTTTGGAGTCCGGTCAGCTCTCCTTCTTTACCCCACGACAGGCCAGTCTCTTTCCAAGAGGTGAGCCGCGTAGGGGGTCCGATCGGAACTCGGGGGCTGCGACCCATTCAGGGTCGCGCAGCTCGGTGATGTAAAACCACCTCGATTGCCACCCCTTTAGGGACTCCATGAAGGAGCCCTCGGGCCATAAGACGTTGGGCATCTTGCCCACCATGGCGCCTCCGCACTCCGCCTGAGTTCCGCGCACCACCTTTCGCTTGACATTGAAAGTCTTGAGCCATAGGCCGAAATGGGGGCGGATGCAGAAGAAAGCCTCACAAACGACGATAAACGCCGAGATATTGAGGACAAAGTTCGGGGCCAGATCGTGGAAATCCAGACCATAGTAGAACATGAGCCCCCGGACAAATGGGTGGAGAGGGAAGCCCAGTCTACGGAGGAAATGGGGGAGGAACACCACTCTCTCATGGGGCCTAGGGGTGGGGATGAGCTGCCCTTCTTCGGGAAGCCGGTGCGCAATGTCGTTAGACAAGTATCCGGCCTTCCTCAGTTTTTTGATGTGTCCCTCCGTGACGGAGGAGATCATCCACTTGCCTCCCGCTCCGGACATGGCTGGAGAAGGTTGAGGTGGGGTGTGCGGACTTGGGCACTGGAGCTCGAGTGCGCGGAAATGGATAGGCGAAGGAGGAAGAAGGCGTGGATGAAAAGGTGGATCCTTATCCCCTTATATGGACGGACACGACTATGCGTCCCCACCAGCCTGGTAAAACTCGCTTATCTCCCAAGCGCCGTAGTCAGTGGCGCGGTTGGGTTACCCACACCCGTATTGATGAGAATCCCGGAATAAGGGGACACGATCTCTGCTTTAACAAGACGTGCCAAGGAAACCACCTCGCTAAACGCGCTGAGGTGGGACAATAAAACAATTCGAATAAAGACTTGGCCATGGTGTGATGTCACGCCACGGAATATGTCAGCAGATTAGATTTGTGTAAATATTATTCTCTCTATGGCAATATGTGGAAACTTATTTTGCAGAGCCGGACACTACCTTTGTGCTCAAAATCTTCTATGAAGTACTTGGAGGAGGAACCCGCCTTGCAATGCTGAAGACAATCTGCGCGCCGGACTCGTCGTCATTGAAGCCTGGTTCAGGGGCTACTAAGGGAGTCCTGGATTAGGGGGTGTCCGGATGGCCGTACTATACCTTCGGCCGGACTATACTTTCGGCCGGACTCCTGGACTATGAAGATACAAGATTGAAGACTTCGTCCCGTGTCCGGAAGGGACTTTCCTTGGCGTGGAAGGCAAGCTTGGCCATACGGATATGTAGATCTCCTACCATTGTAACCGACTCTGTGTAACCCTAGCCCTCTCCGGTGTCTATATAAACCGGAGAGTTTTAGTCCGTAGGACGAACAACAATCATACCATAGGCTAGCTTCTAGGGTTTAGCCTCTCTGATCTCGTGGTAGATCTACTCTTGTACTACCCATATCATCAATATTAATCAAGCAGGACGTAGGGTTTTACCTCCATCAAGAGGGCCCGAACCTGGGTAAAACATCGTGTCCCCTGCCTCCTGTTACCATCCGACCTAGACGCACAGTTCGGGACCCCCTACCCGAGATCCGCCGGTTTTGACACCGACATCGGTCAAATTGTCGACAGTTGCTACTAAGTGGGTGGTGGGCGGGTGGCGAATTTCTTCGTCATCCGCATCCCAATCCTGCCGGACATAGTTCGGCCAGGACTCTCCTGACAAGGAGAGAGACCTTAATGAGTTCAGTATGTCGCTGAAGGGTGAGTGCTGAAAGATATCCGCGGAGGTGAACTCCATGATCGGCGCCCAATCGGATTCGATAGGCACGGGCGCAGGTGGTTCGGAGTCCGTGGCCGAGGAGGAATCCGGCAGTTTGGCGTCACGACTCTCGTGAAGGGTAAGGTCGATACTTGGCTCGATCGCCACTGAAGATGCAGCCTCCGTGGCGGGGTCTATCCACCCGTCCTTGGATGGCGCAACTGGCTCCGAATTGAGGGTCAGAGCGGTCGCCAGTGCAATTTCCCGAACACTGTCCGATGGTGGAGCTAAATCATGCTCATCGTGACCGTGCGGTGCACTCGGCAAGGGCTCGAATCCGTTGAAGATCAAGTCTCCGCGGATGTCGGCCGTGTAGTTTAAGCTTCCAAACCTGACCTGGAGGCCAGGGGCATAACTCTCGATCTGCTCCAGATGGCCAAGCGAGTTGGCCCGCAGTGCGAAGCTGCCGAATACAAAGATCTGTCCGGGGAGAAAAGTCTCACCCTAGACTGCATCACTATCTATGATCGAAGGAGCCATCAAGCCTAACGATGACGACACAAAGGAACTCTCAATGAAAGCACCAATGTCAGTGTCAAAACCGGCGGATCTCGGGTAGGGGGTCCCGAACTGTGCGTCTAAGGCGGATGGTAACAGGAGGCAGTGGACACGATGTTTTACCCAGGTTCGGGCCCTCTTGATAGAGGTAATACCCTACATCCTGCTTGATTTGATCTACCACGAGATCAAAGAGGCTAAACCATAGAAGCTAGCCTATGGTATGATTGTATGTTTTCCTACGGACTAAAACCCTCTGGTTTATATAGACACCGAAGGGGGCTAGGGTTACACAGAGTCGGTTACAAGGAACGAGATCTACATATCCGTACTGCCAAGCTTGCCTTCCACGCCAAGGAGAGTCCCATCCGGACATGGGACGAAGTCTTCAATCTTGTATCTTCATAGTCCAACAGTCCGGCCAAAGGATATAGTCCGGCTGTCCGGATACCCCCTAATCCAGGACTCCCTCAACGATCAAGTCAAGGAGGGAGATATAGAGATTTGCAAAATACACATGGATCTGAATGCTCCAGACCCGTTGACTACATGGGTGTTAGAATCATTACTATGTAATCTAGATTGTTGACTCTAGTGCAAGTGGGAGACTGAAGGAAATATGCCCTAGATGCAATAAAATAAAATTGTTATTTATGTTTCCTTCTATCATGATAAATGTTTATTATTCATGCTAGAACTGTATTAACCAGAAACTTGATACATGTGTGAATACATAGACAAAACAAAGTGTCCCTAGTATGCCTCTACTTGACTAGCTCGTTAATCAAAGATGGTTAAGTTTCCTGACCATAGACACGTGTTGTCATCTGATGAACGGGATCACATCATTAGGAGAATGATGTGATGGACATGACCCATCTCTTAGCTTAGCATATTGATCGTTAATTTTGATTGCTATTTCTTTCTTCATGACTTATACATATTCCTCTAACTATGAGATTATGCAACTCACGAATACCGGAGGAACACCTTGTGTGCTATCAAACATCACAACGTAACTGGGTGATTATAAAGATACTCTACATGTGTCTCCAAAGGTGTTTGTTGGGTTGACATAGATCAAGATTAGGATTTGTCACTCCGGGCATCAGAGAGGTATTTCTAGGCCCTCTCGGTAATGCACATCACTATAAGCCTTGCAAGCAATGTGACTAATGAGTTAGTTGTGGGATGATGCATTACGGAGGGAATAACGTATGTTGTTATTGCGGTTTGACCGATGAGAAAGGGAATAACGTATGTTGTTATTGCGGTTTGACTGATAAAGATCTTTGTTGAATATGTAGGAACCAATATGAGCATCCAGGTTCCGCTATTGGTTATTGACCGGAGATGTGTCTCGGTCATGTCTACATAGTTCTCGAACCCGTAGGGTCCGCACGCTTAACGTTCGATGATGATTTGTATTATGACTTATGTGTTTTTGGTGACCTAAGTTTGTTCGGAGTCCCAGATAAGATCACGGACATGACGAGGAGTCCCGAAATGGTCGAGAGGTAAAGATTGATATATTGGACGATGATATTCGGACACCAGAATGGTTTTGGAAAGGTTTGGGTATATTTCAGAGTACCGAGGGGTTACCGGAACCTCCGGGGGAAGTATTGGGCCTATATGGGCCTTAGGGGGGAGATAGGGGAGCCCGCAAGGGGTGGCGCACGGCCCCCGCCAAGGGAGTACGAATAGGACAAGGAGGAGGGGGCGCGGCGCCCTTTCCCTCTCCCTCTCCCTCTCCCTCTCCTTCCTTTTCCCCCCTGATGAGAAAGGAAAGGGGGGGGGGGCTGAATCCTACTAAGAGTGGAGTCCTAGTAGGACCCCCCTTGGCACGCCCCCTTGGTGGCCGGCCTCCTCCTCCCCTCCTTTATATACGGTGGCAGGGGGCACCCCATAGTACATCAATTGTTCTATTAGCTATGTGCGGTGCCTCTCTCCATAGTTTACTCCCCCAGTCATAGCATCGTTGTGCTTAGGCGAAGCCCTGCGCGAATCACATCACCATCACTGTCACCATGTCGTCGTGATGACGAAACTCTCCCTCGACCCTATGCTAGATCAAGAGTTCAAGGGATGTCATCGAGCTGAACGTGTGCTGAACTCGGAGGTGACGTACGTTCGGTACTTGGTCGGTTGGATCGTGAAGATGTTCGACTACATTAACCATGTTAACCTAACGCTTCCGCTTTTGGTCTACGAGGGTACATGGACACACTCTCCCCTTCTCGTTGCTATGCATCTCCTAGATAGATCTTGCGTGATCGAAGGAATTTTTTTGAAATTGCATGCTACGTTCCCCAACAGCATCTACACCTGAAGTTGCCAAATCTAGCACCTTATACGTCCACGGGCATGCTAGGGCACATACGCAGGCAGTGACTGGGCAATCCTCAAATCGACGCGTCCACAATCATGTACCTCAAATCAGGCACCCTATATTCATACTAAAGCATGCAATGTGAAACTAAACTATGCAGACCATCAAACAGACATAGAAATGCACATAATCCACATAACCAATCACCAAAAGATCACCACATTTCAACCGGCGGACAAGTTCTAAACTAGATTGCTAATGAAGAAAATAAAAATGGAGAGAGGGATGAACTTCATCACTTCCTCGCCTGGTCTTTTCCCTTCAGGTCACCAGTGCTATTGTAGGTGTCCAGGTAGGCGTCAGCAGGAGGTGGGTCATTGTAGTTGTCATTGTCGGAGCTGTTGGTGTGTCCTAGGAGGTGGAGGAGTCAATGAAGCCTGCCGTCCTCCAGACAACGTGATCCTGCTATTGGTGTCAAAACCGGCGGATCCCGGGTAGGGGGTTCCGAGCTGTGGATCTTGAATCAATGGGGAAGAAGGGACGAAGGACACAATGTTTAGGCAGCTTCGGGCCCTCTCGAAGAGGTAAAACCCTACATCCTGCTTGATTATATTGAACTGTATAGGATGATTACAAAGTCGATCTACCATGAGATCAGATGAACTAAACCCTAAATGAGTAGGATGATGGTTGTTTTTCCTTAGCCTCTACGGACTAAACCCTTCAGTTTATATAGACACCAGGGGTACTAGGGCTACACATGGTCGGTTACAAGGAAGGGATAAACATGCCAATTCTTCTATTTCCAACTTAGAGGACACACCAAGGCACCAAAGGTTTCCTGTCCGGATACGGAGTATCCTCATAGCTCATTCTTCTAGCAATCTACAGTGCGACCCTCTGTCCGGCCCATGAGAGATAGGCCGGCAGCCCGAGGACCCCCCCCCCCCCAGTCTAGGACTCCCTCGGTAGCCCTCGAACTAGCATCCAACATTGGCGCTTCATTGCTTCCTAAGTTTCTTGATATACCCAAAGTCTCTGGCTTGCGGGGCGAGTTCCTCCCCTCTTTTATGTTCGTCATAATCTCCTTTAGCAAGGTTCTCAAGAGCTGCTTAACTTGAGTTCGACCATGTGTAAACGGGGTAATGTTCGGAATCCGAACTACAAATGTCGCTTAGCCGTGAAGGCCAGCCGTTCAAGTGTGAATAGTGCCTTTGCCTGACAACTTTTAATGAAAGGTCACAACCGGTCACAAATATTGAACTGTCGTGGAAACTTGATTCGCGGTTTGAGGTAGTGCCTCCATTGGCATGTCCCATCAATACGGAGATCATGCCCGTTTTTAAGGAATATGATCAATGATTTTGGGTTATCCCACTCGCGCATAGCACCACAATTATATTGGGAAACGGCGAGGCCTGCGGCGTAGTAAAAGGACCTTTGATATTACAACAACTTATAAATGGGAAACAACCATCCCTATATGTGCACGCCGTCTCCTCCCTCTAGCCATTGCTTTCCCCATCTACAGAGCTCCAGCGCCCCATCCCATACTCCCTCAAGAACTCCCCTCTAGCCATTCCCTCAACCCGATCATGGCCGGATCTGGCGTGGGGGCAAGTGGGAGGCCTTCGTTGTCACCAACAAGGACATCGAGGACCTGAAGTGTGCCAGCTACATTCCAGCCAATTCGCTCACCAAGCCCCAAAGGAGGGCCAGGTCATTCCCACGCCCGACCCGGCGAGAGGGTGGTGTTCATCCCCCACTTCATCCGGGGACTAGGCTTCCTGCACCACCCCTTCGTCAGAGGGTTGATGTTCTTTTATGGGCTGGATTTTCAAGATTTGGCACCGAACTCCTTTCTTCACATCTCGGCCTTCATCATCGTCTGTGAGGCCTTTCTATGGGTCCAGCCACACTTTGTCCTATGGCTAAAAATCTTCAATGTCAAGCCAAAGACCATCAACGGCTACCAGGCAGACTGCAGGGGAGCGATGGTCAGCAAGCTTGCCCGGGTCGAGTGGTAAGGGAGTCCTGGATTAGGGGGTGTCCGGACAGTCGGACTATATCCTTTGGCCGGACTGTTGGACTATGAAGATACGAGATTGAAGACTTCGTCCCATGTCCGGATGGGACTCTACTTGGCGTGGAAGGCAAGCTAGGCAATACAGATATGTATATCTCCTCCTTTGTAACCGACCTTGTGTAACCCTAGCCCCCTTCGGTGTCTATATAAACCGGAGGTTTTAGTCCGTAGGAAAACATACAATCATACCATAGGCTGGCTTCTAGGGTTTAGCCTCTTTGATCTCGTGGTAGATCAACTCTTGTAATACTCATATCATCAAGAAGAATCAAGCAGGACGTAGGGTATTACCTCCATCAAAAAGGCCCAAACCTGGGTAAACATCGTGTCCCCTGCCTCCTATTACCATCCGCCTTAGATGCACAGTTCGGGACCCCCTATCTGAGATCCGCCGGTTTTTACACCGACATTGGTGTTTTCATTGAGAGTTCCACTGTGTCGTCACCATAAGGCTTGATGGCTCCTTCGATCATCGCTAGCGATGCGGTCCAGGGCGAGGTTTTCCTCCCCGGACAGATCTTTGTATTCGGCGGCTTCGCACTGTGGGCCAATTCGCTTGTCCATCTAGAGCAGATCGAGAGATATGCCCTGGCCATCAGGTCAGATTTGGAAACTTGAACTACAAGGCCGACATCCGCGGAGACTTGATTGTAGCGACCCGACCTCAGATGGTCAAGTCTCTGTGCTTCAGTGTCATCCCTAGATCGGTAATGCTGACACACACAGTACTCGAAGGATTTATAACAGAGTGGCAATCACACATTTATTACATCGAAAGTCTCAAAAGAGAACTTATTACAATAATATGGCTTAAGGCCATCTAATACGATAACAACGGAAGGCTTGGAAGATAAAGTGAGTCCATCAACTCCAACGGCATAGCTGAGCTGCACGGCAATGACGTAACGAACCTTACTCCTCATCTGAAAAGTCTGCAACATAATACGTTGTAGCCCGAAAACGGTTCAACACATGGAATATGCTGGCAAAATAACACAGTAGAGCAAGAACAAAAGAATGCTATCACTACAAGCATATTTGGCTGGTGGAAAGCTCTATGGTTACAGTTTTTGCGAAAAGCCAATTTTTCCCTACAACAAAGGAATAGATTTTAAATTAACTATCATGGTAGTTGAAACATCATTGAGAAGGTTCCTCCAACTCAATCCCAATTAAAGTGATTAACAACCCAACAATATTAATTAAGAGTGATGAGATACGTGTGATAACCCAGGTACTAGATACTCAAGAATTGTCCATAACCGGGGACACGGCTAACCATGATTAGATTATACACTCTGCAGAGGTTTGCGCACTTTTCCCCACAAGACTCGATCGCCTCCATTGGATTTCTCACACTACATGGTGTTTGAGAAATGGATGACCGAGACACAGTCTTTTAGAAACATTAACTCTCTACTCCGGACAGACCATACCAAACCTACATCCCACTACCTGCTGATCTGCCTCTTCAAGAGCTTCACGTAACTTACTCAACTATGCTAGAGCCCATAATAGCTTGTGGCTGCACACGGAAGTTTCTAGCATGAATCATCTCAGTTCCCTTTGAGCCTGGGTGGTGGTCCATAGGAAGATCACACGGGTACTCCAGGATTTCCAAAAAAACAGGCAACACTGGGTACTCCAGGTGCCTCAATCCACCCAGATGTTAATTTAAGTTGCCACCTTAATTTGAACCATTAATTAACAACTCACATCTATCATGGATTTCACTCAAACCCAAACCACATCTACGAGCATAGCATAGCAATTTAAGCAACGTAGAAGTAACTCCCAAAGGTTTGAATGTAACAGGGTAATAGGTTCTACCTCATCAACTACTTCCCAACCCACATGTTAATGACATCCTAACCATGCAATGTTTGAGGATTGGAACTAATGCATAAAAACTGGGTATGAGAAGAGTATGATCAATGTGTTACTTGCCTTGCTGACGGTCTGCGAAACCTAGGGACTCGTAGTAGCATGCTTCGCACTCCGGTTGTTCTATCACAAACAAACAATAACATACATAAGCAACAAGCAAAGGGATGCACAAGAAAAACTCAAATAAGAGAGAGGTTGACCAGAAAGTTCAACTTAAGAACTCCTGTTCGCAAAAGAATCAAATCAAACGGAGCAACGAAACTCAAACGGCGGAAGAGAAAAGCTTCGTTTACTAATCTGAACTTAGGTCAAATTTTACAGTAGCAAAAACTTATTTAAGTTGGTTAAACGGAAAGAGGGTTCTGAGACGAAACTCTACGCGCTTGAATCGCCTGATTCCAACTAACGAGCGAAAAGAAAAACACAAACTAAGATCGGATCAGAAATGGCGATCAGAGAAATCGCGGAATAAATCCGATCAAAGAAAACTGATGAACAGACTAACGAACGAGCGTTCTTTAGCTGTAACTAACGGGTGAAGAACCGTTCATTAAAACGAATGTTCGGATGAACGTCCGCTAAACAGAAAAACCGAAAAAGAAAAAAAACTGGTGATCTAGAAAAACAGATCTAGGGTTTCTAAAAAAACCGAACGGTATTTATAAAAAAACTGGCGGCGGAGTCCGGTGGCTACCTCCGGCGAGGGCTCCGGTGGGGCAAGGTGCGGGCGGCGGCTCGCGCGGCGGCGGCGGCAGGCGCGGGCGGCGAGGCGCGGCACGGCGGCGGCGGCTGGTGCGGCGCGGGGCGGCGGCACGGGGTGGCGGGGTGGGGTGGTGTTGGGGGAGGGGGGTGGCGGCGGTATTTAAAGGGGAGGGTGGGGGCGGCGGCTGCTTGGGGGAGGGGGCAAGGCAGCGGCGGCGGCGGGGAGTCCGGCTCAGACTTGGAGTCCGGGTCGGCGGCGGCGGTGCGTGCGCAGGGAGGCGGCGGGGCGCAGGCGGCTGCCTGGCTCGGCTGGGCCTTAGGCCCAGTCGGGCGCGGAACTTTTTTTTAAATAATTTCACCGACCGAAATAAAATCCTAGAAAAATAAATAGAAATCTAAAAATGCCAAAATAAATTTTCATCGTCTAAATAAAATATTTAGAACGAGATGAACATTTTCTTGGCCCTAAAATGCAATTTTTGAAAAACATGCAATTTTTCTAATGCAAATAAAATCCGAATAAAAAACAAATAAAATCAAATAAATGATTTTAATATTTTTCCTCCAATATTTCTATTATTTTGGAGAAGTCATATTATCTCCTCTCATTTATTTTATCATGAAATATTTTTCGGAGAGAAAAATATTTAAAATCAAAATCCTCATTTCAATATTTGATAAAAATCAAATATGAAAACCGGGAAATCCCCAACTCTCTCCAAAGGTCCTTGAGTTGCTTAGGATTTTGAGGATTTGCGGAACGGAAAAGCAATAAAATATGATATGCACGGATGACTATGTATAACATTCCAAATTGAAAATTTGGGATGTTACAAACCTACCCCCCTTAAGATGAATCTCGCCCTCGAGATTCGGGTTGGCTAGAAAATAGGTGTGGGTGGTATTTGTGAAGATCATCCTCTCGTTCCCAGGTGGCTTCATCCTCGGTATGGTGGCTCCACTAAACTTTGCAAAACTTGATAACCCTTCTGCGGGTGACTCTGCTGGCAAACTCAAGAATCTTTACTGGCTTCTCCTCGTAAGTCAAATCACTGTCCAACTGAATCGCCTCCAAGGGTACTGTATCTCTTAATGGTATATCGGCCATCTCAGCATGACACTTCTTCATCTGTGAAACGTGGAACACATCATGAACTCCTGACAATCCCTCGGGTAATTCCAATTTGTAGGCAACTTCTCCCATCCGTTCCAAAACACGATACTGTCCTACAAATCTCGGAGCTAACTTCCCCTTAACTACAAAACGTTTCACTCCTCATAAGGGAGATACTCGCAGATATACTCTGTCTCCAATTTCGTAAGTTACCTCCTTGCATTTGGAGTCCGCATAACTCTTCTACCTGGACTGAGCAATCTTCAGTCTATCGCGAATCAATTTAACCTTCTCCTCAGACTGCTTGATCAAGTCTGGTCCAAACAATTGTCGGTCTCCTACCTCGTCCCACATCAACGGTATTCTGCACTTGCGTCCATACAGGGCTTCAAATGGTGCCATATTCAAACTGGCTTGGTAGCTATTGTTGTATGAGAACTCTGCGTATGGCAAATTTTCATCCCAACTAGATCCATAATCTAGCGCACAGGCTCTCAACATGTCCTCCAAAATTTGGTTCACTCTCTCAGTCTGTCCATCTGTCTGCGGGTGAAAAGCTGTACTGAACTCTAACCTTGTTCCCAAAGTCTGATGTAACTGATGCCAAAACTTTGAAGTAAATTGTGTTCCCCTATCTGATACGATGGTCCTTGAAACTCCATGGAGACATATGATCCTGGACATATAAATTTTGGCCAACTTTGCACCTGTATAAGTGGTTTTCACTGGGATGAAATGAGCCACTTTGGTCAAGCGATCAACTACTACCCATATGGAATCATATCCTGCTTTAGTCCTGGGCAATCCAGTGATAAAATCCATGCCAAGTTTATCCCACTTCCATTCAGGTATTGGCATAGGCTGTAACAATCCTGCCGGCTTTTGATGTTCTGCCTTCACTCGCTGACATACATCACATACGGGTACATACTCGGCAATATCCTTTTTCATAGCAGTCCACCAGAAACGTTCCTTCAAATCCAGATACATCTTGGTGTTTCTGGGGTGTATCGATTATGGTGAATCATAAACCTCCTGAAGTATTAACTTCCTGATTTCCTAGTTATTGGGCACATAAACTCGGTCCTCAAACCATAGGGTATCGTGCTCATCCTCACGAAAACCTTTGGCCTTTCCTTTGCCCATCTTCTCTTTTATCTCGGCAATCTCCTTGTCATCCTTCCGAGCTTCCCGAATCCTGTCCAGCAATGTCGACTGGACCTCCATTGTTGCTACGAATCCACTGGGAACAATCTCTAATCAAAGTTCCATGATATTTTCTGCTAACTCCTTCGGCAATCCCTTACTTTCAAGGATATTAGCATAACTCTACCTGCTCAAGGCGTCTGCTACCACATTGGCCTTTCCTGGGTGATAGTGTAGCTTCATATCATAATCCTTTATAAGCTCCAACCATCTCCTCTGTCTAAGGTTCAGTTCCTTCTGGGTGAAATGTACTTCAAACTCTTATGGTCCGTGTATACATCACATCGGTTTCCAATAAGGTAATGCCTCCAGGTCATCAATGCATGCACTACGGCTGCTAACTCCAAATCATGCGTGGCATGGTTCAACTCATGAGGTTTTAGTTGTCGTGAGGCATACGAAACAACTCTTCCATCCTGCATAAGTACACATCCAAGTCCTAAGCGAGAGGCATCACAATACACTTGGAATTCCTTATGTATATCCAGCAGTGTTAGCACTGGTGCTGTAGTCAACCGTTCCTTCAACTCCTGAAAACTTGCCTCGCAATCTTTTGTCCATTTAAAGTTAGTATCCTTCTTTAACAGTTCAGTCATTGGCTTTGCAATTTTGGAAAAGTTCTCAATGAATCTCTGATAGTAACCTGCGAGTCCAAGGAAACTGCGGATCTCGCTAATTGAGGTGGGTGCCAACCATTCAGTGACTGACTGAATTTTGCTAGAGTCTACTGCTATACCTTCTCCCGATATAACATGTCCAAGGAATCCGACTTCTTTCAACCAAAACTCGCATTTGCTAAACTTAGCATATAACTGGTGTTCCCTGAGTTTCTCGAGAACTAAGCGCAAATGCTCCTTGTGCTCCTCTTCATTCTTTGAGTATACCATAATATCATCAATAAACACCACAACAAACTTGTCCAAATATTCCATGAACACCTTGTTCATCATGCTCATCAAATAGGCAGGGGCATTAGTCAGTCCAAATGACATGACCATGTACTCATATAATCCATACCACGTTGTGAATGTTGTCTTTGGTATATCCTTCTCTCGAATCTTCAACTGATGGTATCCTGATTGCAGATCGATCTTCGAGAACACTTTATCTCCTTGCAGCTGATCGAACAGATCGTTGATCATCGGCAGTGGGTACCTGTTCTTAATCATTACTTCATTCAAGGCTCGATAATCAACAACCATCCTTAGGGATTTATCCTTCTTCTCAACCAATAGCACAAGGGCTCCCCAAGGTGATGAACTTCTTCGAATGTATCCTTTCTCCAATAACTCCTTGATCTGTTTCTTAATTTCCTCCAGATCATTTGCGGGCATCCGATAGGGTCTCTTGGATATTGGCCCAGTACCTGGCAATAGCTCTATCAAAAACTCTATGTCTCGATCTGGTGGCATGCCTGGTAACTCCTCTGGAAAAACATCCGGGTAATCCTTCACTACAGGCACTTCCTCCTGAACAACTCCCGTAAGGGCATTCACTTGGCTCCTCCTAGGCACATGCCTAGATACATACTTAATCCGTTTTCCCTCCGGGGTGGTAAGATAAATCGACTTACTAGCACAGTCAATGCTCCCTCCATACTTTGACATCCAGTCCATACCTAATATCACATCCAATCCTTGTGACTCCAAGATAATTAGGTCGGACGGAAAAACATGTGTGCCAATGGTTAAGGGTATCTGGTCGCACCATCGGCTAGCCATGTACTCTGCTCTGGGTGAACTTACTAGGAGAGGGGTCCTAAGGGTTTGGGTTGGTAGTTTAAACTTATCCACAAATTCCCTTGATATGTATGAATGCGATGCACCAGTATCGAAAAGAACAAGAGCGGTAAATGACTTAACCAAAAACTTACCTATTACCGCGTCCGGCTGCTCTTCAACCTCCTCCATGTTAACGTGGTTCACTTGTCCTTTGTTGAATGGATTAGGCTTCTTCCCAGCGCTCCAATTTCCATTTCCATTCTTTCCTTCAGGGCACTCCATGGTGTAGTGTCTAGTCTTCCCACACTTGAAACAAGTAACGTGACTTAGGTCTCTTTTGGTGGGTGTGGCTGGATTGGGGCGGCTGTGGTTATTGTTGGTTCCGTTCCCATTCCCATTCTTAGAACCATTGTGGTTATGTGATCCTCCTCCAGTGTGGTTGTGACCTCCATGGTTATGAACAAGTCCTCCCGAGTTCGGGGTTAGGCGAGGCTTCTGCTGAGCTCCTGAGTTATACTTCCCTTGTCCATACTTTCTCTTGCGGCTCTCAATCTGCTGCTGCTTCCCTTCAATCATGAGAGCCTTATCTACCAACTCCTGCTAGTTGTTGAAGGTTGATACCATCAACTGCATGCTCATCTCGTCATTCAGCCCTTCCGTAAACTTCTCCTGCTTCGCGGCATCTGTGGCCACATCATCAGGGGCATAGCGAGATAACTTGCTAAACTCATCCACGTACTAAGCCACAGTACGGTTCCCCTGACGTAGGATGTGAAACTCCCGCTTCTTCATCTGCATAGCTCCAGTTGAGACATGGGCCGTGCGGAAAGCTTGCTGAAACTGGTCCCAAGTGACGTTGGCTATGGGAAAAGTGGTTGTGTAATTCTCCCACCATGAGGCTGCAGGTCCATCCAATTGATGTGCGGCAAAATGCACCCTCTCAGCATCCGTGCAACCTGTGGTGGTCAACTCCCTTCCAATACGGCGTAGCCAATCATTAGCAACTATAGGCTCGGTGCTACTGGAAAACACTGGCGGCTGTAACCTTAGAAAACGGGCTAGGTTGTCCACTGGCGGCGGGTTGTTGTTGTTGTTGTTGTTGTTGTTGTTGCCCTGGTTCTGAACTAGCAATTGCATCATAGTATTCTGCTACTGGATCAACTAGGTGAGCTCTGGTGGGAAAGCAAAACCGGTGTCACGTCTCGGAGGCATTTGATGGGTTTAGATGGAAGAGATCAGAATAGAAAAGGGGTCTAATGAGAAAACACTACCCATATGCACATGAGACAGACACAAACATTTCACTGAATCAATCAAGCAAGGGCATACAAATGGTCTAGGACTATCGCAAAGTGCTCCTCTACTACTAATTACATGGGGAAATTCTACTAATATTTTGGTGGTCATCTAGAAATTTTGATCGGTGGAAGACTCCATGATGTCAGCTCCAACTTCGTCTTCAAAGTCATCATCACTAGGATCGGAATCGGCGTCGTCGATGATGATGTAGTCCTCGGGGCGTATCTCCTTGGGTTCTTCTTCGTCGTCTTCTTCCACTGGTGCTGGTCGTCCTCCAACTCGATGATTCTAGTCTTCGCCTTCTTCAAGTCCATCATGTCCGTGCACATTTGGTTCTCCTGGCGTCGAATGTGCTGGTTTAACTCCTGGATGAAAGTTGCAATGGATCTATCCTTCCTGGTGCTGATTACTTCCCATTGCTTGTCTCGACGCCCACATATTTAGTAGATAGTGTCCTTAAGCTCCCTGTTGTATACTTCTCCAATGCGTCCCATGGTAATGTTGGCTGCCATGCTCTTGCATAGACTCTAGGTGGGTGCTTCAAAAGAAAACTCTATTGTATTAGAAGTTGGTGAGAACGTCCTTCCTGGAACTTGAACTTGAATCATCCATCGCTCCTCTTCTGGTAAAGTGGCAGTGTAAGTCCCGGTGAAGCTTGGTATTCCTATGTTCAAGTACTTAGTGACTTCCTTCAAGTGGCGCCCAAAAGGTGTGTTTTCATCCGGTTGTGTAAACTTGTTCTTCATCTCTGCCATCCTAAGGAGTAGAAAAAGGAGAGGAGTCAGAAATGAGTAGAGAAATGTGACCTAGGGTTTATCTTAGTGGTCGTGTCCTACACTCAGCGTGTGCACTAATACCATCTTGTAGCGACCCGACCTCAGATGGTCAAGTCTCTGTGCTTCAGTGTCATCCCTGGATCGGTAATGCTGACACACACAGTACTCGAAGGATTTATAACAAAGTGGCAATCACACACTTATTACATCGAAAGTCTCAAAAGAGAACTTATTACAATAATATGGCTTAAGGCCATCTAATACGATAACAGCGGAAGGCTTGGAAGATAAAGTGAGTCCATCAACTCCAACGGCATAGCTGAGCTGCACGGCAACGACCTAACGAACCTTACTCCTCGTCTGAAAAGTCTGCAACATAATACGTTACAGCCCAAAAACGGGTCAGCACATGGAATATGCTGGCAAAATAACACAGTAGAGTAAGAACAGAATAATGCTATCACTACATGCATATTTGGCTGGCGGAAAGCTCTATGGTTACAGTTTTTGCGAAAAGCCAATTTTTCCCTACAACAAAGGAATATATTTTAATTTAACTATCATGGTAGTTGAAACATCATTGAGAAGGTTCCTCCATCTCAATCCCAATTAAAGTGATTAACAACCCAACAGTATTAATTAAGAGTGATGAGATACATGTGATAACCCAAGTACTAGATACTCAAGAATTGTCCATAACCGGGGACATGGCTAACCATGATTAGATTATACACTCTGCAGAGGTTTGCGCACTTTTCCCCACAAGACTCGATCACCTTCGTTGGATTTTCTCGCACTACATGGTGTTTGAGAAATGGATGACCGAGACACAGTCCTTCAGAAACATTAACTCTCTACTCCGGACAGACCATACCAAACCTACATCCCACTACCTGCTGATCTGCCTCTTCAAGAGCTTCACGTAACTTACTCAACTATGCTAGAGCCCGTAATAGCTTGTGGCTGCACACGGAAGTTTCTAGCATGAATCATCTTAGTTCCCCTTGAGCCTGGGTGGCAGTCCATAGGAAGATCACACGGGTGCTCCGGGATTTCCAAAAAAACAGGCAACACTGGGTACTCCAGGTGCCTGAATCCACCCAGATGTTAATTTAAGTTGCCACCTTAATTTGAACCATTAATTAACAACTCACATCTGTCATGGATTTCACTCAAACCCAAACCACGTCTACGAGCATAGCATAACAATTTAAGCAACGTAGAAGTAACTCCCAAAGGTTTGAATGTAACAGGGTAATAGGTTCTACCTCATCAACTACTTCCCAACCCACATATTAATGACATCCTAACCATGCAATGTTTGAGGATTGGAACTAATGCATAAAAACTGGGTATGAGAAGAGTATGATCAATGTGTTACTTGCCTTGCTGACGGTCTACGAAACCTAGGGACTCGTAGTAGCATGCTTCGCACTCCCGGTGTTCTATCACAAACAAATAATAACATACATAAGCAACAAGCAAAGGGATGCACAAGCAAAACTCAAATAAGAGAGAGGTTGACCAAAAAGTTCAACTTAAGAACTCCGGTTCGCAAAAGAATCAAATCAAACGGAGCAACGAAACTCAAACGGCGGAAGAGAAAAGCTTCGTTTACTAATCTGAACTTAGGTCAAATTTTACATTAGCAAAAACTTATTTGAGTTGGTTAAACGGAAAGAGGGTTCCGAGACGAAACTCTACATGCTTGAATCGCCTGATTCCGACTAACGAGCGAAAAGATAAACAGAAACTAAGATCGGATCAAAAATCGCGGAATAAATCCGATCAAAGAAAACTGATGAACAGACTAACGAACGAGCGTTCGTTAGCTGTAAGTAACGGGCGAAGAACCATTCGTTAAAACGAACGTTCGGACGAACGTCCGCTAAATAGATAAACTGAAAAAAGAAAAAACTGGTGATCCAAAAAAACGGATCTAGGGTTTCTAGAAAAACCGAACGGTTTTTATAAAAAAAACAGCGGCGGAGTCCGGTGGCTACCTCCGGCGAGGGCTCCGGCGGGGCGGGGTGTGGGTGGCGGCTCGCGGGGCGGAGGCGGCAGCAGGCGCGGGCGGCGAGGCGCGGCACGGTGGCGGCGGCAGCTGCGGGCGGCGGCACGGGGTGGCGGGGTCGGGTGGTGTTGGGGGGGGTGGCGGTGGTATTTAAAGGGGAGGGGGCGGCGGCTGCTTGGGGGAGGGGGCAAGGCAGCGGCGGCGGCGGCGAGGAGTCCGGCTCGGACTTGGAGTCCGAGTCGGCGGCGGCGGCGCGCGCGCGCACGGAGGCTGCGGGGCGCAGGCGGCGACCTGGCCCAGTCGGGCGCGGAACTTTTTTTTTAAATAATTTCACCGACCGAAATAAAATCCTAGAAAAATAAATAAAAATCTAAAAATGCCAAAATAAATTTTGATCGTCTAAATAAAATATTTAGAACGAGATGAACATTTTCTTGGCCCTAAAATGCAATTTTTGAAAAACGTGGAATTTTTCTAATGCAAATAAAATCCGAATAAAAAACAAATAAAATCAAATAAATGATTTTAATATTTTTCCTCCAATATTTCTATTATTTTGGAGAAGACATATTATCTCCTCTCATTTATTTTATCATGAAATATTTTTTAGAGAGAAAAATAATTAAAATCAAAATCCTCATTTCAATATTTGATAAAAATCAAATATGGAAACCGGGAAATCCCCAACTCTCTCCAAAGGTTCTTGAGTTGCTTAGGATTTCGAGGATTTGCGGAACGAAAAAGCAATAAAATATGTTATGCACGGATGACTATGTATAACATTCCAAATTGAAAATTTGGGATGTTACATTGATCTTCGACAAATTCGAGCCCATGTCGGACGCGCCGCACAGTTGCGACGAGCATGACGTAACTCTGCCGTCGGACAGTGTTTGGAAGATCGCGTCCGCAACTACTCCGGCCGTTAATCTGGAGCAAATGGCACCGTCCGAGAGCAGAGGGATAGACCCCGCTGTGGAGGCCGCCCTCTCAGTGGCGATAGAGCCAGATACTGACTTCACCCCTTACGAGAGCCGTATCGCCGAACCACTGGGTTCATCTCCGGCCACAGACTCTGAACCGCTCACATCCGTGCCCGTCGAATCCGACTGGGCGCCAATCATGGATTTCACCTCCGCGGATATCTTTCAGCACTCGCCCTTCGGCGACGTGCTAAATTCATTAAGGTCTCTCTCCCTGTCAGGAGAACCTTGGCCGAACTATGTCCGACTAGAATGGGATGCGGACGACGAAGAAATTCATTGCCCACCCAACACCCACTTAGTAGCGACTGTCGACGACTTAACCGACATGCTCGACTTCGACTCCAAAGACATCGACAGTATGGACGACAATGCAGGAGACAAACAGGAACCACCACCCACAGGGCGCTGGACCGCCACTTCATCACATGACGTATACATGGTGGACACACCCAGAGAGGGAAATGGCAAAGAGACAGCGGAGGATGCCCCCTCCAATCAACCCAAGCGCCGATGTCAGCCGTGCCGCTCTAAGTCCCGCCATAGCAAAAACAACGATAACATCGCAAGAGGAAATAACAGTCCAGTCGACTCTAGAAGAAACAACGACTGCACCACCCCGATGGCAAAGCACGATCAAGATGCAAGCTACAAACATAGTATGGATCCGATGTCCAAACACGACGATGCCAAGGATAGGCCTCATCAAACCCCGTCTGGGGAAGAAAACAGTCCGGACAAAGATGCACACATCATCCCGGAAATGCACTTGGAGCAAGAGAACCTCCACATAAGGCTTATTGCCACAGCGAGGAGCCTGAAGAAACAGAAGCAAAGGCTCAAGGTCGCATAAGATACGCTTAACAGCAGGTGGAACAAAGTAACAAAGTATGGTGGAAGTTACCATAAAAATAGCTATCCAGAGCGCAAGCTATTACCGGAATTCGACGATGAGGCCTTAGAGCCCATACAGACAAAGAATGATACAGCCAACCGGCGGGATCCACCACCTTGTGAACGCGATAGAGCGGCTAACAAAGTCGCGCATAAGTCAACACATGATTTACGTGAGAACTTGCGTCAAAAATCCGGCGCGACCAGATCCATCTATGGATCTAGGAAGCGCGCTACGGTACAAAACCAACACCGAATACTACAACCATCCGAACACCATGGCGCATCCCAATTCAGGGGTGCCGCACACCCCTTATGTTTCACTGATGAGGTGCTGGATCACGAATTCCCAGAGGGATTCAAACCGGTGAACATAGAGGCGTACGACGGGACCACAGACCCTGGAGTCTGGATAGAGGACTTCATCCTCCATATTCATATGGCTCGTGGAGACGATCTCCATGCCACCTGCCCCTCAAGCTTAAAGGGCCAGCTCGGCACTGGCTGAAAAGCCTCCCCAAAAACTCAATTGGAAGTTGGGAGGAGCTCGAGGACGCTTTTCGGGCCAATTTTCAAGGGACTTATGTCCGACCTCCGGATGCAGACGATTTAATTCATATAATCCAACAGCCCGGAGAGTCCGCCCGAAAGCTTTGGAATAGGTTCCTCACCAAGAAGAACCAAAACGTCGACTGTCCGGACGCCGAAGCCTTAGCAGCTTTTAAACACAGCGTCCAAGACGAATGGCTCACCAGACACCTCGGTCAAGAAAAACCGAGAACAATGAAAGCCCTAACAAGCCTCATGACCTGCTTTTGTGCGGGCGAGGACAGCTGGTTGGCCCGTGGCAGCACCAGCGACCAAAGCACATCCGAAGTCAGGGATGGCAATGGTAAACCATGCCGCAACAAAAACAAGCGTCGAAATAAAGAAGGTAGCCCAGATAACATGGCAGTAAACGCCGAATTCAGGGGCTCCCGACCAGGTCAGCGGAAAAAGCCTTTCAAAGGCAGCAGAGAAGGACAATCTGGCCTAAACAAAATTCTTGACAAACTCTGCCAGATTCACGGCACCCCAAACAAACCTGCAAATCATACCCACAGAGAATGTTGGGTCTTCAAGTAGGCCGGTAAGCTAAACGCTGAACACAAAGGGGAAGAGACACCAAGCGAAGACGAGGATGAACCTCGCCAGCAAAGCGCCGGAGGACAGAAAAAGTTCCCACCAGAGGTTAAAATAGTAAATGTGATCCATGTGAGAAAGAGGAGAAGCAAGCATGCACTCCGAGGCACACGCGCCATAGAGCCCGTCACCTCTAGGTTCAACCCCTGGTTGGCCTGCCCGATCACTTTTGATCGTAGGGATCACGAGACAAATATCCGGCACGAAGGAATGACGACCTTGGTGTTAGACCCAATAATAAATGGTTACCATTTCACGCAAGTCCTCATGGACGGCGGCAACGATCTAAATCTGATATATGAGGACACAGTCCGCAAAATGGGGATAGACCCGACACAAGTAAGCCACAGTAATACTACCTTCAAGGGAGTAATACCAGGCCAAGAGGCCCGCTGTACGGGCTCTCTACTACTAGAGGTGGTATTCGGTTCTCCCGATAACTTCTGAAGCGAAATGTTAACTTTTCACATCGCCCCATTCCGAAGTGGTTATCAAGCACTACTCGGAAGAACGGCTTTCGCTCGTTTTAACGCAATACCACATTATGCTTTTCTCAAGCTTAAGATGCCCGATCCATGCAGCATCATCTCAGTTAGCGGAAATACCGAACGTTTCTTACGTACGGAAGAGGATGCGGCGGCTCTAACAGCCGCAAACTAGACAGCCTCACCAACCAGAAAAATGGCAGGTCGTCAAGACCACGGACACGGTTAAACGAATCCAGCGTTCCATCATATATACATGAGATTGGTTTGATGATCAAACCCTCATGAACAATACCAGGGGCTTCCCGCGTGTAATCAGGGCCAGCCCGACTCAACTTGGCTTCTCTTGAATTTTGATAGTTCATTGAAAATAACCAATTCTTCTTTTTGGCACGACAACTTTCACCTAAGTTCTTTCCTTTTGCAGATGACAATCATGCTACACCCGTCCAGGACACGGCACAACAAAGACACAGGCGCAGACGTGCAGTAGGGACCCGCCCAAAGGTTTCTTTTTAGATTAAGACCCTGCGTAAACCTTTTTTACTATCTCTTGTTGCTCACATCCTCCGGATACTCCACACAACCAAGAAGGATGCTGGCGTTATTAGCATGTGGCCACGTCAGGATTTTGCACGTACCTAGACACACGGGGTTTCTTATTAAGGGCATTTTTTAGCCCGGTATATGTTATAAAGACCGAACACCTTAGGGAGTGTTCGGCGTCGCGAGTTTGGCCCTATATGCATCAGCTCTGAATCATGTCTTTGGTCACATGTTGGGTTTGCCCGGCTCCCACGTTTTGGTACCTTATGTTCCGTTATATCGGCTAAGGTAGCACTGGGAGAACTACTGCGATTGTGCCCTGGTTCATCCAGATGAGCACCTCAGTAGAGAAAGCCGAAAACTGACTGTCATGATATAGTGAGAGACTGGTCAAGCACTCGATGACTCATCGGAATCTTCGGGATTCCTCCGCATTAACGAAGGGCCGTTTCCCGGTCATGTACGTACGCGCCCCGTATTCGGACGAGCGCAGAAGTACCAGGGGCTATATAGTAGCCACATCGTCAAACTCCTATGGCTAAGTGAAAGGGTTAAAGCAATATAGTCTGATTGCCTTGTTCGCTGCGCTATCACGTCCTTAACGGACCAAGACGTTGGATCAAGTGTGGGTATGCATTTTTTGCGAAAACTCCCACATTATATGCGTGGGGGCGGAAGCCGACGACTGCAAACTTTCAGGTTATATACATATATACATAAATGGCCGCACAGGAGGCATCATAGTACTTTGGGGCAAAAGTATAAATACAGCCTTGATAATTCAATAAAACATTATTTTTACAATGGGAATACATGTCACTAGAACATAATATTCTTCGAGCATTGAGCCTCTATCGAACGAGCGCCTTCAAGAACTTCTTGAAAGTAGTGCTCGGCAGCCACTCGGCCAATGGCCGAACCCTGTGTCGCAACAGTGGTGGCCTCCATCTCTGCCCAGTATGTCTTGACACGGGCAAAGGCCATCCGTGCACCCTCTATACGCCGATCTCTTTACAGCATCGATGTGTGGCACATCACCAAGGAATTGTTGCACTAAACTAAAGTAGCTATTCGGCCTTGGCCCTCTCGGCCACAGGTGATCCACAACGGACCTCATGGCAAGTCCAGACAACCTATGGAGCTCGGCCAACTCGGCCAATTGCTCATTCAACAACAGTGGACAGATTGGAGCGTGAAACTGTGACCAGAACTGCTTTTCCACTTTGGGACCTTTCTGATCCTTGAAGTACTCGGCCGCATCAGCAGCACTTGCATCCAAATCCATGTAGGCATTCGCAAAACTCCATAGCCGGTCCAGAGGAGCATACTTCAGATCTCCGAACTTAGTCAGCAACAAGAAGGGCTTCCCAGACACGATATCTGCAGCTTGATTCAGCTCCTCCTTCGTCGCTCTAATTTTGGAGCGGGCTTCCATGGCAGCCACCAGGGCCTTCTCCAGGTCCGTCGCCTTCACCCGGTTTTCTTCTTCAAGAAGCTGGTAATGGTCAGTGGCATCTTTTAACTCTACAGCCATCTTGGCTATTTTTTGCTTGCTCTCGCAATGCGCGGCCTGTTCGGCCCTTAACTCTTCGGCCGCCTTTAGAGCGGCCGCATTGCTACTCCTTGCTTGCTCCTAGGCTCGGGCAAGCTCCGCTCGAAGGGTCTCCACGATGGCAGCTCCATCTGTAGTCACAACATATTAAAATATTGGCATCATGCTACTCTTATTATGTGACGATCACCAGAGAAATCACTCACCCTGTGCCTCGTCAAGCCGCTTGTTGACAAGCACGATGTCGGCATCTGCCGCATCAAGTTGCCGCTTTAGCTCGGCAAACCCATCAGTCCGGCTAGCCACTGGAGCTTCAACCACCTGCACATAAAGGCGCCCTAGTTATTACCTGGGACTATGATCCTCTGTTTGCTGCCGTTTTCGACGATAACCAGTCTCAGGGGCTACTATATGCATAGGGCACACCTAACATGTGCGGTACTGTAAAAAACATACACTATTTCACGTACCTCGAAGCCTTTCAGTAGACTCATAAAGGCTTCATGCAAACTGCTTTCAGCAGACGAAATCCTTTCAATTACCGTACCCATTAGCGTACGATGCGCTTCCGAGACGACCACTTGCCCCAAAAGATCCTTCAGAGCGTCTGACCGCACACTGTACGGACCCTTGCCGTCGCTCTCCTTAGGAGCCGGATACTGGGGATTCTGGGTAGCCAAAGGGTTATCCTCTGGCCTTAGTGGATCCGGAGATACCCTTCGCGACAACACTGCAAGGTCGCCCGCTTCATGAGGCGGGGTGTCCGGGGGAGGCGTTTCGCTCTCCATCATATCCGGAAGAAGATCCCCCGAAGATGAACTCTGTCGAGAAGGGCTACGATCCAGACTACAATTTATAAGCATCGGTTATTGTCTTCGGAAGTAAGGTAGGATGTTTCCACTATTAAGTACTTGTCGATTACTTACAGCTCGGTAGAGGGCTGATCCCCGCGCGGACATTGTGCGGCAAGAATACCCTCCGAGGCAGGACCCTCTGATGAAGATTTCTTCTCCCGTTTGGAAACCTTAGCTTCCGGATCTTCAGAGGTACTCCTCTTCCTTCCCCAGGGAGAGAGAATGTCAGATTCTTCCCTTTGGTTGTCCTCCCTCGCGGAGGCGCTCATTCCCCCGGCTGGAATAAGTAGCGAGTGAGGCTCGCTTTCGCCCTCTCTATTCCCCCCATCATGTTCCTTTGAGGGCACTGGATAAGGCGCCGCTCGAGCATCTTGTCTAGTACCGGATTGTCCAAGCCCCTAGGAAGGGGGGCTGAACACTTGATCATCATCGCCTTTGTTACCCAGTCCTGGTCAAAGAGCGGCTCTTTAGAATGATGCCATGATAAATAAAAGGACAGTAGGTTCAACATGGGATTACTTACTTGGGCAGCGGGGCGGTTGCAGCTCAGACCCACGTCCTCGGTGGTGTCCGGACACTCTGTTTGGGGTCTGAAGAATGATTTGTACATCTCTTCGAGCGTCATGCCGAGGAAATGTTGAATAGCTCGCGGTCCTTCTGGGTTGAATTCCCACATGCGGAGGGGCCGGCGTTTGCAAGGCTGGACTCGACAAACTAGCACAACTTGCATTACCGTAACCAGACTGAAATCTCTCTCAAAGAGATCTTGGATACGACTTTGCAGTATTGGCACGTACTTTGCTGGACCCCAGCTCAGCCTCCTGCTGATACATGACATCAGTTGCGGTGGGGGGCCCGAGTGAAAGGTGGGGGCAGCTACCCACTTGGCACTTCGGGGAGCTGTGATGTAAAACCACTCCTGCTGCCACAATCCGGACACCTCTGGAAAGGAACCCTCTGGCCATGGAGCATCATCAATTTTGCTTATTAAAGCACCTCCACACGTTGTGTGCCGCCCCTCGATCATCTTCGGCTTCACATCGAAGGTCTTGAGCCACAGGCCGAAGTGAGGGGTAATGCGGAGGAAGGCCTCACATACGACAATAAATGACGAGATGTGAAGAAGGGAATCCGGGGCCAGATCATGAAAATCCAGCCCGTAATAGAACATAAGACCCCTAACAAAGGGATCCAGAGCGAGGCCTAGTCCTCGGAGGAAGTGGGAGATGAACACGATGCTCTCGTTGGGTTCGGGAGTAGGGACGACCTACCCTCGGGCAGGCAGCCTATGCGAAATTTTGGCGGTCAGATATCTGGCCTCTCTCAACTTCTTGATGTCCTCCTCTGTGACGGAGGAAGGCATCCACTGACCTTGAAGGTTGGATCCGGACATAGTTGAAGGTCCGAAGCACCTGACCGGAGCTTTGGGTGTTAGAACTTGAGGCGAGGGAAGGATTCGATTGAGCATGGGAGGGAAAAAAGAAAAAGCCTCGTCCCCTTTATAAAGAGGGTGAATATCCAGCGTCCTCCTCGTGGCCGTTTGGGACTTGCCTAAGATCTAGGAGTCATACCAACAGGCACGGTTGGGTTACCCATGTCTGTATTGATGAGAATCCCGTGATAAGGGGAACACGATCTCTGCTTTGACAAGACGTGTCAAGAAAACCGCCTCGTGTTATGTGTGGAGCTGGTTGAGAAAAACGGTTGAAATAATGACCGGGCCATGGCATGATGTCATGCTGTCAAAACATGTTAGCAGATTAGATTTGTGGAAATATTATTCTCTCTACAGTGGTATGTGGAACTTATTTTGCAGGGCCGGACACTATCCTTGTATTCAAAACTCTTCCATGGTGTATGCGGAGGAGGAACCCGCCTTGCAATGCCGAACACAATACCGCGTGCCAGACTCATCGTCCTTGAAGCCTGGTTCAGGGGCTACTGAGGGAGTCCTGGATTAGGGGGTCTCCGGACAGCCGGACTATATCCTTTGGCTGGACTGTTAGACTATGAAGATACGAGATTGAAGACTTCGTCCCGTGTCCGGATGGGACTCTACTTGGCGTGGAAGGCAAGCTAGGCAATACGGATATGTATATCTCCTCCTTTGTAACTGACCTTGTGTAACCCTAGCCCCCTCCGATGTCTATATAAACCGGAGGGTTTTAGTCCTTAGGAAAACATACAATCATACCATAGGCTAGCTTCTAGGGTTTAGCCTCTTTGATCTCGTGGTAGATCAACTCTTGTAATACTCATATCATCAAGAACAATCAAGCAGGACGTAGGGTATTACCTCCATCAAGAGGGCCCGAACCTGGGTAAACATCGTGTCCCCTGCCTCCTGTTCGGGACCCCCTACCCAAGATCCGCCGGTTTTGACACCGACAAGTGGCCGGAGGGCACATTCATAGACAACGTCAAAATTTGGCAGAAGGAGTGGTTCTACATCACATAGCCACATGATGCGGCCTGGGGGCGGTCCCCGAATTTAGATCCGCCCCTGCAAGGCTAACCTCGTGGAGCAAGAAGGGCCTTGACTAGTGTCACCCGCAGAGGTGGAGCTGCTGCAGAAGCACATCGCTAGCATGAAAAATGCAAGCGCCAAGCTGACCAACATGATTCAAGTGATGCTTTGCCGCCGCCTTCTCCCTTGCCAGCAACAAAACACCCCAATGTGGGCCTACAAGTTTGAAGACCCCCTCACCGTGCTCCACTTCCAACCCCGACAAGCTGTGGAAGGTGCTATTCAAAACCCAGAAGGAGTGGCCGGCCAAAG
The DNA here is from genome assembly GCF_018294505.1 of Triticum aestivum. Taxonomy (NCBI): domain Eukaryota; kingdom Viridiplantae; phylum Streptophyta; class Magnoliopsida; order Poales; family Poaceae; genus Triticum; species Triticum aestivum. Next base: position 461,470,638 of record NC_057797.1, read on the forward strand.
AGGAGGATATCAGCCTTGACGTCGAGCACCCCCTAAGAAGGTAATGAGGCTTTTACTATCTTGTGTTCGGTCATTTGTTTTTCAACAAGATACCTGACTCTTTCCTCCCCTTCCTTGCAGGGCTGGCTCGACAAAGCCGCACAAATGGACAACCCGGCCCCGCAGCCCGAAGGCCCCAAGTCGGCCCTGTTAGAAGAGATGGTGACCATGGCGCCATACAAGGTGCCAGAAAGGAAATAGAAGGAGAAGAAGAGTGATACATCTTTGTCGTATCTATAATTTTTGATTGTTTCATGCCAATATTATACCACTTTCACATATTTTTGGCAACCTTTTATATGATTTATTGGAGTAACCTATTGATCCAGTGCCCAGTGCCAGTTCCTGTTTTTTGCATGTTTTTTTCTTGCAGAAAATCCATATCAAACGAAGTCCAAATGCAATAAAATTTTACGGAGAATTATTTTGGAATATATGTGATTTTTGGGAGTTGGAATCACCGCAAACGAAGGCCCACACAGCCCACAAGACACCAGGGCGTACCATAGGCCCCTGGCACATGGTGGTGGGTTGTGCCCTCCTCGAACATCGGTTGGAGCTCTACTTCGGGCGCAATGACGTTTATATCTGAAAAAAAATCGTGTTAAAATCTCAGTGCAATCGGAGTTAAGGATCTCCCGGAATATAAGAAACAGTTTTGGGCCAGATCTGGAGAACGCGAAATAGAAGAGAACATAGAGGGAGACCCAATCTTGGAGGGGCTCCCGCCCCTCCGCTGCCATGGAGGCCATGGACTAGAGGGGGAAGTCTCCTCCCATCTAGGGGGGGGGGAGGGCAAGGAAGAAGAAGAAGGAGGGGGCTCTCTCCCCCTCTCTCTCGGTGGCGCCGGAGTGCCGCTGGTGCTAGGATCATGACAGCGATCTACATCAACAATCTTGCTACCATCAGCACCAACTCTCTCCCCCTCTATGCTGTGGTGAAACACCCCTTCTCCCCGTTGTAATATCTACTTAAACATGGTGCTCAACTCCATGTATTATTTCCCAATTATCTATGGTTATCCTATGATGTTTGAGTAGATCCATTTTGTCATGTGGGTTAATCGTGATCTTGGTTGGTATGATTGTATATTTTATATATGGTGCTGTCCTACAGTGCCCTCCATCTCGCGCAAACATGAGGGGTCCTCGCTGTAGGTGTTGGGTAACGCAGTATTTCAAAAATTTCCTACGCTCACGCAAGATCTATCTAGGAGATGCATAGCAATGAGAGGGGAGAGTGTGTCACATACGCTCGTAGACCGTTAAGCGGAAGCATTTATCAAGGTGGTTGATATAGTCGTACACCTTCATGATTCGTCCCGATCAAGTACCGACCGTACGGCACCTCCACGTTCAGCACACGTTCAGCTCGATGACGTCCTCACCTTCTTGATCCAGCAAGACAGGCGAAGTAGTAGATGAGTTCCGGCAGCACGACGGTGTGGTGATGGTGTTGGTGAAGAACAATCTCCACAGGGCTTCACCAAGCACAACAGAAACTATGATGGAGGATAAACTAGAGGGGTTGGGGTTGCGGGCACACGGCTTGCTGATTCTTGATGTGTTCTAGGTGCTAGCCCTGCCACTCTATTTATATGTTGAGCCCTGGGGTCAAAACTTGGAATAAAAGCGTCCTCAAAGTCGGTTTTGCCCACAAGGAAGAGTCCTTCTCGGACTTCCAGGACCAGATACCATGGTCCTTGACGTCTGGCCCAGGGCCAGACGCTAGGGTCTCCGGCATTTGCCCCCTGGCCTCCGCAAAACTCCTTTTGCACTGACCTAAAGCCCTGTGGGCTTCACCCCTTGGCCGAGCCATATCATCCTATATATAAATCTTTACCTCTGGACCATCCCAGAGCTCCTCGTCATGTTCGTGATCTCATCCAAGAATCCGAACAACATTCGGTCACCAACATACATAACTCATATAATACTATATCGTCAACAAACGTTAAGCGTGCGGACCCTACGGGTTCGAGAACTATGTAGACATGACCGTGACACTTCTCTGGTCAATAACCAATAGCAGAACCTGGATGCCCATATTGGTTCCTACATATTCTATGAAGATCTTTATTGGTCGAACCGCATAACAACATACGTTGTTCCCTTTGTCATCGGTATGTTACTTGCCCGAGATTCCATCATCGTTATCATCATACCTAGTTCAATCTCGTTACCAACAAGTCTCTTTACTCGTTCCGTAATGCATCATCCCGTGGCTAACTCATTAGTCACATTGCTTGCACGATGATCGTTTAGTTTGTTGCTATTGCTTTCTTCATAACTTATACATGTTCCTATGACTATGAGATTATGCAACTCCCGAATACTGGAGGAACACTTAGTGTGCTATCAAACATCACAACGTAACTGGGTGACTATAAAGATGCTCTACAGGTGTCTCCGATGGTGTTTGTCGAGTTGGCATAGATCGCGATTAGGATTTGCCACTCCGTGTATCGAAGAGGTATCTCTGGGCCCTCTCGGTAATGCACATCACTATAAGCCTTGCAAGCAATGTGACTAATGAGTTAGTCACGGGATGAAGCATTAATGAACGAGTAAATAGACTTGACGGTAACGAGATTGAACTAGGTATTGAGATACCGACGATCGAATCTCGGGCAAGTAACATACCAATGACAAAGGGAACAACGTATATCGTTATGCGGTTTGACTGATAAAGATCTTCATAGAATATGTGTGAGCCAATATGAACATACAGGTTCTGCCATTGGTTATTGACCGGAGACGGGTCTCGGTCATGTCTACATAGTTCTCGAACTCGTAGGGTCCGCACGCTTAACGTTAGGTGACGATTGGTATTATGAGTTTATGTGTTTTGATGTACCTAAGGTTGTTCAGAGTCCCGGATGTGATCACGAACATGACGAGGAGTCTCAGAATGGTCTAGACATAAAGATTGATATATTGGACGGCTATATTCGGACACCCGAAGTGTTCCGGGTGATTTCGGAGAAAACCAGAGTACCGAGGAGTTACCGGAACCCCCCGGGGGGTCAATGGGCCTTCATGAGCCTTAGTGGAAATAGAGGGCAGCAAGGGAGCTGTGGGGCGCGCCCCCCTAGGCCCAAACCGAATTGGTCTAGGGCTTGGGGGTGGCCCCCTCTTTCCTTCTCCCCTCCTGCTCTTTCCTTCCCCTCCTAGTTGGACTAGGAAAGGGGGAACCTACTCCTAGTAGGAGTAGGATTCCCCCCTTGGGGCGCACCCTATGAGGCCGCCGACACCCTCCCCTTGCTCCTTTATATACGGGGGCAGGGGGAACCCTAGTACACACAAGTTGATCATTGATCCCTTAGCCGTGTGCGGTGCCCCCCCTCCACCATAATCCACCTCGGTCATATCATCGTAGTGCTTAGGCGAAGCCCTTCGACGGTAGCTTCATCATCACCATCATCACGCCATCGTGCTGACGAAGCTCTCCCTCGACACTCAGCTGGATCGAGAGTTCATGGGATGTCACTGAGCCGAACGTGTGCAGATCGCGGAGGTGCCGTACTTTCGGTACTAGGATCGGTCAGATCATGAAGACGTACAACTACATCAACTGCGTTGTCATAACGCTTCCTCTTACAGTCTATGAGGGTACGTAGACAACACTCTCTCCTCTCGTTGCTATGCATCACCATGGTCTTGCGTGTGCGTAGGATTTTCTTTGAAATTACTGCGTTCCCCAACAGTGGCATCCAAGCCAGGTCTATGCGTAGATGTTATATACGCGAGTAGAACACAAAGGAGTTGTGGGCGTGCGTATATACATATTGCTTGCCGTCACTAGTTGATTCTTGATTCAGTGGTATTGTTGGATGAAGCGTCTCAGACCGACATTACGCGTACGCTTACACAAGACTGGTTCTACCGACGTGCTTTGCACATAGGTGGCTGGTGGGTGTCAGTTTCTCCAACTTTAGTTGAATCAGATTCAATGAACATGGTTCTTTTTGAAGATCAAAAAGAAATCACTATACCGCGTTGTGGTTTTTTATGCGTAGGTAAGAACGGTTCTTGCTAAGCCCATAGCAGCCACGTAAAACTTGCAACAACAAAGTAGAGGACATCTAACTTGTTTTTGCCAGGGCATGTTGTGATGTGATATGGTCAAGACGTGATGAGATATAATTTGTTGTATGAGATGATCATGTTTTGTTGAAGTTATCGGCAACTCATAGGAGCCTTATGGTTGTCTCTTTATTGCATAAGATGCAAGCGCCATATAATTGCTTTACTTTATCGATATGCGATAGCAATAGTTGCAAAAGCAATAGTTAGCGAGACAATCATGTGACAACACGTTGATAGAGATCAAGATGATGGAGATCATGGTGTCATGTCGGTGACGATGGAGATCATGACAGTACTTGGAGATGGAGATCAAAGGCACAAGATGATAATGGCCATATCATGTCACATATTTTGATTGCATATGAAGTTTAACTTTTATGCATCTTATTTTGCTTAGTTCGATGGTAGCATTATAAGATGATCTCTCACTAAATTTCAGGGTATAAGTGTTCTCCCTGAGTATGCACCGTTGCTACAGTTCGTCGTGCCGAGACACCACATGATGATCGGGTGTGATAAGATCTAAGTTCACATACAACGGGTGCAAGCCAGTTTTACACACGTAGAATACTCGTGTTAGACTTGACGAGCCTAGCATATGCAGATATGGCCTCGGAACACTGACACCGAAAGGTCGAGCGTGAATCATATAGTAGATATGATCAACATAGTGATGGTCACCATTGAAAACTACTCCATCTCACGTGATGATCGGACATGGTTTAGTTGATATGGATCACATGATCACTTAGATGATTAGAGGGATGTCTATCTAAGTGGGAGTTCTTAAGTAATATGATTAATTGAACTTTAATTTATCATGAACTTAGTCCTGGTAGTATTTGCATAACTATGTTGTAGATAAATAGCTCGCGATGTAGCTCCCCGTTTATTTTTGATATGTTCCTAGAGAAAAATATGTTGAAAGATGTTAGTAGCAATGATGCGGACTAGCTCCGTGATCTGAGGATTATCCTCAATGCTGCACAGAAGTATTATGTCCTTGATGCACCACTAGGCGACAGAACTGTTGCAGGAGCAGATGCAGACGTTATGAACGTTTGGCAAGCTCAGTATGATGACTACTTGATAGTTTAGTGCACCATGCTTTACGGCTTAGAACCGGGACTTCAAAATATTTTGAGCGACATGGAGCATATGAGATGTTCCAAGAGTTGAAATTGGTATTTCATGCTCATGCCCATGTCGAGAGGTATGAGACCTCTGACAGTACTTTGCCTACAAGATGGAGGAGAATAACTCAACCAGTGAGCATGTGCTCAGATTGTATGGGTACTACAATTGCTTGAATCAAGTGGGAGTTAATGTTCCAGATAAAATAGTGATTGACAGAGTTCTCTAGTCACTATCACCAAGTTACTGGAACTTCGTGATGAACTATAATATGCAAGGGATGACAAAAGTAATTCCTAAGCTCTTCGCGATGCTGAAATCGGTGAAGGTAGAAATCAAGAAAAGCATCAAGTGTTGATGGTTGACAAGACCACTAGTTTCAAGTAAAAGGGCAAGGGAAAGAAAGGGAACTTCAAGAAGAATGGCAAGCAAGTTGCCACTCCCAAGAAGAATCCCAAAGCTAGACCCGAGCCTGAAACTGAGTGCTTCTACTGCAAAAGAAATGATCACCGGAAGTGGAATTGCCCTAGATACTTGGCGGATAAGACGGATGGCATACTGAACAAAGGTATATTGGATATACATGTTATTGATGTGTACTTTACTAGTGTTTATAGCAACCCCTCGGTATTTGATACTGGTTCAGTTGCTAAGAGCAGTAACTCGAAACGGGAGTTGCAAAATAAACAGAGACTAGTTAAGGGCAAGGTGATGATGTGTGTTGGAAGTGATTCCAAGGTTGATAAGATCACCACCGCACACTCCTTTTACCTTCAGGATTAGTGTTGAACCTAAAATAAATATTATTTGGTGTTTGCGTTGAGCATGAATATGATTGGATCATGTTTATTGCAATACTGTTATTCATTTAAGTCAAAGAATAATTGTTGTTTTGTTTACATGAATAAAACCTTCTATGGTCATACACTTAATATAAATGGTTTATTGAATCTCGATTGTAGTGATACACATATTCATAATATTGATGCCAAAAGATGCAAAGTTGATAATGATAGTGCAACATACTTGTGGCACTGCCGTTTAGGTCATATTGGTGTAAAGAGCATGAAGAAACTTCATGTTGATGAGCTTTTGGAATCACTTGATTATGAATCACTTGATGCTTGCAAACCATGCCTCATACGCAATATGACTAAGACTCCGTTCTCCAGAACAATGGAGCGAGCAACTAACTTATTGGAAATAATACATACTGATTATGCGGTCCGATGAGTGTTGAGGCTCGCGGTAGGTATCATTATTTTCTGACCTTCACAGATGATTTGAGCAGATATGGGTATATCTACTTGATGAAACATAAGTCTGAATCATTTGAAAAGTTCAAAAAAATTCAGAGTGAAGTGGAAAATCATCATAACAAGAAAATTAAGTTTCTACGATTTGATCGTGGAAGAGAATATTTGAGTTACGAGTTTGGTATTCATTTGAAACAATGCAGAATAGTTTCGCAACTCACGCCACCTGGAACATCACAACATAATGGTGTGTCCGAACATCATAACCGTACTTTATTAGATATGGTGCGATCTATGATGTCTCTTACCGATTTATCACTATCATTTGGGGTTATGCATTAGAGACAACTGCATTCATGTTAAATAAGGCACCATCTCAATCCGTTGAGATGACACCATATGAACTGTGTTTAGCAAGAAACCTAAGTTGTCGTTTCTTAAAGTTTGGGGTTGCGATGCTTATGTGAAAGTGTTTCAGCCTAATAAGGTCAAACCCAAATCAGACAAGTGTGTCTTCATAGGATACCCAAAAGAAACTGTTGGGTACACCTTCTATCACAGATTCAAAGGCAAGATTTTTGTTGCTAAGAGTGGATCCTTTCTAGAGGAGTTTCTCTCGAAAGAAGTGAGTGGGAGGAAAGTAGTACTTGATGAGGTAATTGTACCTTCTCCCGAATTGGAAAGTAGTTCATCACAAAAATCAGTTCCAGTGATGCCTACACCAATTAGTGAGGAAGTTAATGATGATGATCATGAAACTTCAGATCAAGTTACTACCAAACCTCGTAGGTCAACCAGAGTATGTTCCGCACCAGAGTGGTACAGTAATCCTGTTCTAGAAGTCATGTTACTAGACCATGATGAACCTACGAACTATGAGGAAGCGATGATGAGCCCAGATTCCGCGAAATGGCTTAAGGCCATGAAATCTGAGATGGGATCCATGTATAAAGAACAAAGTATGGACTTTGATTGACTTGCCCAGTGATCAATGAGCCATTGAGAATAAATGGATCTTCAAGAGGAAGACAGACACTGATAGTAGTGTTACTATCTACAAAGCTCAAATTGTCGCAAAAAGGTTTTCGACAAGATCAAGGTGTTGACTACGATGAGATTTTCTCACTCGTAGTGATGCTTAAGTCTGTCCGAATCATGTTAGCAATTGCCACATTTTATGAAATCTAGCAAATGGATGTCAAAACTGCATTCCTTAATGGATTTCTTAAAGAAGAGTTGTATATGATACAACAAGAAAGTTTTGTCAATCCTAAAGGTGCCAACAAAGTGTGCAAGCTCCAGCGATCCATCTATGGACTGGTGCAAGCATCTCAAAGTTGGAATATACGCTTTGATGAGTTGATAAAAGCATATAGTTTTATACAGACTTTTGGAGAAGCCTGTATTTACAAGAAAGTGAGTGGGAGCTCTGTAGCATTTCTGATATTATATGTGGATGACATATTGTTGATCAGAAATGATACTGAATTTCTGAATAGCATAAAAGGATACTTGAATAAGAATTTTTCAAAGAAAGACCTTGGTGAAGCGGCTTACACATTGAGCATCAAGATCTATAGAGATAGATCAAGACGCTTGATAAGTTTTTTCAATGAGTACATACCTTGACAAGATTTTGAAGTAGTTCAAAATGGAACAGTCAAAGAAGGAGTTCTTGCCTTTATTGCAAGGTGTGAAGTTGAGTAAAGACTCAAAACCCGACCACAGCAGAAAATAGAAAGAGAATGGAAGGTCATTCCCTATGCCTTAGTCATAGGTTCTATAAAGTATGCTATGCTGTGTACCAGTCCTATTGTATACCTTAGTATGATTCTGGCAAGGGAGTACAATAGTGATCTAGGAGTAGATCACTGGACAACGGTTAAAATTATCCTTAGAGGTCTAAGGAAATATTTCTCGGTTATGGAGGTGATAAAAGAGTTCGTCGTAAAGAGTTACATCGATGCAAGCTTTTTACATCGATCCAGATGACTCTAAGTCTCGATCTGGATACATATTGAAAGTGGGAGCAATTAGCTAGAGTAGCTCCATGCAGAGTATTGTAGACATAGAAATTTGTGAAATACATATGGATCTGAATGTTGCAGACCCGTAGACTAAACTTCTCTCACAAGCAAAACATGATCACTCTTTGGGTATTAATCACATAGCGATGTGAACTAGATTATTGACTCTAGTAAACCCTTTGGGTATTAGTCACATGAAGATGTGAACTAATCACATCAAGATGTGAACTATTGGTGTGAAATCACATGACGATGCGAACTAGATTATTGACTCTAGTGCAAGTGGGAGACTAAAGGAAATATGCCCTAGAGGCAATAATAATGTTGTTATTTATATTTCCTTATATCATGATAAATGTTTATTATTCATGCTAGAATTGTATTAACCGGAAACATAGTACATGTGTGAATACATAGACAAATTGAGTGTCACCAGTATGCCTCTACTTGACTAGCTCGTTAATCAAAGATGGTTAAGTTTCCTAGCCATGGACAAAGAGTTGTCATTTGATTAACGGGATCACATCATTAGAGAATGATGTGATTGACTTGACCCATCCGTTAGCTTAGCATGATGATCGTTTAGTATGTTGCTATTGCTTTCTTCATAACTTATACATGTTCCAATGACTATGAGATTATGCAACTCCCGAATACCGGAGGAACACTTAGTGTGCTATCAAACGTCACAACGTAACTGGATGACTATAAAGATGCTCTACAGGTGTCTTCGATGGTGTTTGTTGAGTTGGCATAGATCGAGATTAGGATTTGTCACTCCGTGTATCGGAGAGGTATCTCTGGGCCCTCTCGGTAATGCACATCACTATGAGCCTTGCAAGCAATGTCACTAATGAGTTAGTTACGGTATGTTGCATTATGGAACGAGTAAAGAGACTTGCCGGTAACGAGATTGAACTAGGTATTGAGATATTGACGATCAAATCTCGGGCAAGTAACATACCGATGACAAATGGAACAACGTATGTCGTTATGAGGTTTGACCGATAAAGATCTTCGTAGAATATGTGGGTGCCAATATGAACATCCAGGTTCCGCTATTGGTTATTGACCAGAGATGTGTCTCGGTCATGTCTACATAGTTCTCGAACCCGTAGGGTCCGCACGCTTAACGTTTGGTATTATGAGTTTATGTGTTTTGATGTACCCAAGGTTGTTCAGAGTCCCGGATGTGATCACGGACATGACAAAGAGTCTCGGAATGGTCGAGAGATAAAGATTGATATATTGGACGGCTATATTTGGACACCGAAATTGTTCTGGGTGATTTTGGAGAAAACGGAAGTATAGGGAGTTACTGGAACCCCCCCCCCCTCGGGGGGGGGGGGGGGGTTAATGGGCCTTCATGGGACTTAGTGGAAATAGAGGGCAGCAAGGGAGCTGTAGGGCGTGCCCCCTAGGCCCAAATCGAATTGGTTTAGGGCTTGGGGGTCGGCCCCCTCTTTCCTTCTCCCCTCCTCCTCTTTCCTTCCCCTCCTAGTTGGACTAGGAAAAGGGAAACCTACTCCTAGTAGGAGTAGGATTCCCCCCTTGGGGCGCACCCTATGAGGTCCCCCTCCCCTTGCTCCTTTATATATGGGGGCAGGGGGCACCCTAGTACACACAAGTTGATCATTGATCCCTTAGCCATGTGCGGTCACCCCCCTCCACCATAATCCACCTCAGTCATATCATTGTAGTGCTTAGGCAAAGCCCTGCGACGCTAGCTTCATCATCACCGTCATCACGCCGTCGTGCTGATGAAGCTCTCCCTTGACATTCAGCTGGGTCGAGAGTTTGTGGGACATTACCGAGCTGAACGTGTGCAGATCGCGGAGGTGCCGTACTTTCAGTACTAGGATCAGTCGGATCGTGAAGACGTACGACTACATCAACCATGTTGTCATAACGCTTTAGCTTACGTTCTACAAGGGTACGTAGACAACACTCTCCCCTCTCTTTGTTAGTCACCATGATCTTGCGTGTGCGTAGGAATTTTTCTGAAATTACTGCGTTCCCCAATATCTGATACACAACATAGCATACTTTATAGAACCTATGACTGATGCATAGGGAATGACTTTTCATTCTCTTTCTATTTTCTGCCGTGGTCGGGTTTTGAGTCTTTACTCAACTTCACACCTTACAACTCAGGCAAGAACTCTTTCTTTGACTGATCCATTTTGAACTTCTTCAAAATCTTATCAAGGTATGTACTCATTGAAAGTCTTATCAAGCATCTTGATCTATCTTTATAGATCTTGATGCCTAATATGTAAGTAGCTTTACTGAGGTCTTTCTTTGAAAAAAATCCTTTCAAACACTCCTTTATGCTTTCCAGAAAATTCTACATCATTTTTGATCAACAACATGTCATTCACATATATTTATCAGAAAGGTTGTAGTGCTCCCACTCACTTTCTTGTAAATACAGGCTTCACCAAAAGTTTGTATAAAACCATATGCTTTGATCACTTTATCAAAGCATATATTCCAACTCCGAGATGCTTGCAGCAGTCCATAGATGGATCGCTGGAGCTTGCACACTTTGTTAGCACTTTAGGATTGACAGAACCTTCTTGTTGCATCATATACAACTCTTCTTTAAGAAATCCATTAAGGAATGCAGTTTTGACATCCATTTACCAAATTTCATAAAATGTGCAATTGCTAACATGATTCGGACATACTTAAGCATTGCTATGAGTGAGAAAATCTTATCATAGTCAATACCTTGAACTTGTCGAAAACTTTTTGCGACAATTCGAGCTTTATAGATAGTAACACTACTATCAGTGTCAGTCTTCCTCTTGAAGATCCATTTATTCTCAATGGTCCACCGATCATCGAGCAAGTCAATCAAAGTCCATACTAACTTGATCTGAAGTTTCATGATCATTATCATTAGTTTCCTCTCTAGTTGGTGTAGGCATCACTGGAACTGATTTCTGTGATGAGCTACTTTCCAATTCGAGAGCAGGTACAATTACCTCATCAAGTTCTACTTTCCTCCCACTCACTTCTTTCGAGAGAAACTCCTTCTCTAGAAAGGATCCATTCTTAGCAATGAATGTCTTGTCTTAGTATTTGTGATAGAAGGTGTACCCAACATTTTCCTTTGGGTATCCTATGAAGACGCATTTCTCCGATTTGGGTTCGAGCTTATCAGGTTGAAACTTTTTCACATAAGCATCACAGACCCAAACTTTAAGAAACGACAGCTTAGGTTTCTTGCTAAACCACAGTTCATACGGTGTCGTCTCAACAGATTTAGATGGTGCCCTATTTAACATGAATGCAGCTGTCTCTAATGCATAACCCCAAAACGATAGTGGTAAATCGGTAAGAGACATCATATATCGCACCATATCTAATAAAGTACGGTTACGACGTTCGGACACACCATTACGCTGTGGTGTTCCAGGTGGCGTAAGCTATGAAACTATTCCACATTGTTTCAAATGAAGGCCAAACTCGTAACTCAAATATTCACCTCCACGATTAGATCGTAGAAACTTTATTTTCTTGTTACGGCGATTCTCAACTTCACTATGAAATTCTTTGAACTTTCCAAATGTTTCAGACTTGGGTTTCATTAAGTAGATATACCCATATCTGCTCAAATCATCTCTGAAGGTCAGAAAATAACGATACCCTCCGCGAGCCTCAACACTCATCGGACCGCATACATCGGTATGTATTATTTCCAATAAGTCAGTGGATCGCTCTATTGTTCCGGAGATCGGAATCTCAGTCATCTTGGGAGGCATGGTTCATAAGCGTCAAATGATTCATAATCAAGTGATTCCAAAAGTCCATTCGCATGGAGTTTCTTCATGTGCTTTATACGAATATGACCTAAACGGCAGTGCCACAAATATGTTGCACTATCATTATCAACTTTGCATCTTCTGGCATCAATATTATGAATATGTGTATTACCACGATCGAGATTCAATAAACTATTTATATTGAGTGTATAACCATAGAAGGTTTTATTCATGTAAATAGAACAAGAATTATTCTTTGACTTAAATGAATAACGTATGGCAATAAACATGATCCAATCATATTCATGGTCAACGCAAACACCAAATAACATTTATTTTAGGTTCAACACTAATCCCGAAGGTAAAGGGAGTGCAATGGTGATCTTATCAACCTTGGAACCACTTCCAACACACATCATCACCTCGCCCTTAACTAGTCTCTATTTTATTTTGCAACTCCTGTTTCGAGTTACTAATCTTAGCAACTGAACCAGTATCAAATACCGAGGGGTTGCTATAAACACTAGTAAAGTACACATCAATAACATGTATATCAAATATACCTTTGTTCACTTTGCCATCCTTCTTATCCGCCAAGTATCTAGGGCCGTTCCACTTCTAGTGACCATTTCGTTTGCAGTAAAAGCACTTCGTTTTAGGCTTGGGTCTAGCTTTGGGATTCTTCATGGGAGTGGCAACTTTATTGCCATTCTTTTTGAAGTTTCCCTTTCTTTCCCTTGCCCTTTTACTTGAAACTAGTGGTATTGTCAACTGTCGGTGTCAAAACCGGCAGATCTTGGGTAGGGGGTCCCGAACTGTGCGTCTAGGCCGGATGGTAACAGGAGGCAAGGGACACGAAGTTTTACCCGGGTTCAGGCCCTCTTGATGGAGGTAAAACCCTACGTCCTGCTTGGTTAATATTGATGATATGGGTAGTACAAGAGTAGATCTACCACGAGATCGGAGAGGCTAAACCCTAGAAGCTAGCCTATGGTATGATTGTTGTTCTATATGTTGTCCTACGGACTAAAACCCTCCGGTTTATATAGACATCGGAGAGGGTTAGGGTTACACAAAGTCGGTTACAATGGTAGGAGATCTACATATCCGTATCGCCAAGCTTGCCTTCCACGCCAAGGAAAGTCCCTTCCGGACACGGGACGAAGTCTTCAATCTTGTATCTTCATAGTCCAGGAGTCCGGCTGAAGGTATAGTCCGGCCATCCGGACACCCCCTAATCCAGGACTCCCTCAGTAGCCCCTGAACCAGGCTTCAATGAAGACGAGTCCGGCGCGTAGATTGTCTTCGGCATTGCAAGGCGGGTTCCTCCTCCAAGTACTTCATAGAAGATTTTGATCACAAAGATAGTGTCCGGCTCTGCAAAATAAGTTTCCACATATTGCCATAGAGAGAATAATATTTACACAAATCTAATCTGCTGACGTATTCCGTAGTGTGACATCGCACCACGGCCAAGCCTTTATTCGAATCGTTTTATTATCCCACCTCAGCGTGTCATGCGAGGCGGTTTCCTTGGCACGTCTTATTAAAGCAGAGATCGTGTCCCCTTATTCCGGGATTCTCATCGATACGGGCGTGGGTAACCCAACCGCTTCTAGGACTCCTAGACTATAGGCAAGTCCAAACGGCCACGGAGAGGACGCTTGATATTCACCCTCTTTATAAAGGGACAAGGCTTTTATTTTTTCCCTCCCGTGCTCAATCGAATCCTTCCCCCACCTCAAGCTCAAACACCCAAAGTTCAGGTCAGGTGCTCCGAACCTTCAATCATGTCCGGATCTAGCCTTCAAGGCCGATGGATGCCTTCCTCCGTCACGGAAGAAGACATCAAAAAGTTGAGGGAGGCCAGATATCTGACCGCCGAGGTTTCGCATCGGCTGCCTGCCCGAGGGCAGGCCGTCCCCTCCCCCGAACCCAACGAGAACGTCGTGTTCGTCTCCCACTTCCTCCGAGGTCTAGGCCTTGCTCTGGATCCTTTCGTCAGGGGTTTGATGTTTTATTACGGGCTAGATTTCCATGATCTAGCTCCGGACTCCTTTCTTCATATCACGACATTTATTGTCGTGTGTGAGGCCTTCCTCCGGGTTACCCCTCACTTTGGCCTGTGGCTCAAGACCTTTGAAGTAAAGCCGAAGATGATCGAGGGGCAACATGCAGCGTGCGGAGGTGCCTCAATATGCAAGATGACGGGAGCTCCATGGCCCAAAGGTTCCATTCCAGAGGTGTCTGAATTGTGGCAACAGGAGTGGTTCTACATCACGGCTCCTAGAAGTGCCAAGTGGGCGGCCGCCCCTGTTTTCCGCTCGGGCCCTCCACCACAACTGATGTCATGGATCAGCAGAGGTCTGAGCTGGGGTCCAGCCAAGGACGTGCCTATACTGCAAAGCCGCATTCGAGATCTCTTCAATGGAGATTTTAGTTTGGTTGCGGTAATACAAGTTATGCTGGTTCGTCAAGTCCAGCCTTGCAAACGCCGGCCCCTTCGCTTGTGGGAGTTCAATCCCGAGGGACCGCGTGTCATTCAAAATTTCCTCGGCCTGACGCACGAGGAGATGTACAAGTCATTCTTCGGACCTCAGGTAGAGTGTCCGGAAATCACCGAGGACGTGGGCCTGAGCAGTAACCGCGCCGCCGAACAGGTAAGGAATCTTCCGGCCGAACATACTATCTCTCATTTGTTACGAAGTTATTTCTGAGAGTTTGCTTTTTGACCAGGACTGGCTAACAAAGGCGAAGTTGATTCGGTGTTCGGCCCCCCTCCCTGAGGGTTTGGACAATCCGGTATTGGAAAAGATGCTCCAGGTCGCACCTTGCCCGGAGCCCTTGAAGGAAGATACTGGGGAGGATAATACGGGCGGACGCGGGCCCCCAACGCTGCCCATTCTAACCGAGGGAGCGAGCGTCTCCATGAAGGAAGACGACCGGAGGAGGAAAAGGACTGCGCCCGGGGATTCGGAAGCCGAAGCTTCCAAACGGGAGAAGAAGTCTCCCACAGAGGGTCCTACCTTGGGGGGTGCTTTTGCCGCACAAAGTCCGCGGGGGGATCAATTCTCCAGCGAGTCGTAAGTGACCCGAAATACTTTAATAGTACAGGTATGCCATCTTTTTCTTCTGAGAAAATAACCACCGCATATATCTTTGCAGTTCGGGCCTTAGCCCCTCTCAAATGAGCTCGTCTTCGGGGGATCTTCTTCCAGAGATGATGGAGAGCGAAACGCCTCCTCCGGACTCCTCCGCTCCGGAAGCGGGCGACCCCGAAGTGTCGTCGCGGAGGGCCTCTCCGAGTCCGGTGAGGCCAGAAGATAATCCCATTGACCCCCGAAGCTCCCAGTGTCCGGCTCCCGAAGAGAGCAGACAAAAGAGTCCGGCACCGTCTGGTGTGCGATCGGATGTTCTGAGGGAGTTGGTGGGGCGAGCGGCCATCTCAGATGAACACCGTATGCTGATGAATACGGTGATGGAGAGAATCTCGTCCGCCGAAAGCGGATTGCATGAAGCTTTTATGAGTCTACTGACAGGCTTTGAGGTACGTAAAATAATGTATGATAGTCCTGCACATGCTAGGTGTGCCCTGTGTAGATAGTAGCCCCTGAGACTCTGGTTGTCGTCGGAAACGACGACGAACAGAGGATCATATTCCCAGGTAATAACCATACTGCCTCTATGTGCAGGTGATGGAAGCTCCGGTGGCTAGCCGGACTAGCGAGTTTGCCCATTTAAAACGGCAGTTGGATGCGGCAGACGCCGACATCGAGCTTGTTAACAAAAGGCTTGACGAGGCACAGGGTAAGTGTCATTATCTGGTAAACGCCACATAGTAAGAGCAGCATGATGCCAGTATCTTTAATATGTTGTGACTGCAGATGGAGCTGCCACTGTTGAAGCCTTGCGGGCAGAACTTGCCCGAGCCAAGGAACAAGCGAGGTTTGGTAATGCGGCTGCTTTGAAGGCGGCCGAAGAGTTGAAAGCCGAGAAGGCCGCGCATGGCGAGAGCCGAGATAAGATGGCCAAGATGGCCATAGAATTAAAAGCCGCCGCCGACCGTTGCCGGGTTCTTGAAAAGGAAAACCTAGCGAAGGCATCGGACCTTGAGAAGGCTGCTGCGACGAGAAAAGACATCCGCTCTGCTATGAGGGCGAAGAAGGAGGAGCTGCGGGAAGCCGGGGATATTGTAGCTGGGAAATCCTTTATGTTGCGGAGGAAGTTCGGAGATCCACGGTATGCCCCTCTGGATCGGCTGTGGAGTTCGGAGGATGTGTATATGGATTTGGCGGCGAGCGCTGCCGATGCGGCCAAGTACTTCCAGGGTCAGACGGACCGTGAAGTGGACCAGCTGTTTTGGACACAATTCCATTCTCCCGAGCGTCCGCTTTCATTGACTGACCAATTAGCCGAATGGGCCGAACTGAATAGGTTGTCCGGACTCGCCATGAGGTCTGTTGTGGATCAGCTATGGCCGGAAAGGCCAAAACCGAACAGCTATTTCAGCTTGGTGCAGCAGTTCCTTGACGTGGTGCCGCGCATTAATGCGATGAAGAGGTCGGCGTGCATAGAGGGCTCACGGATGGCCTTTGCCCGTGTTAAAGCATACTGGGCGGAGATGGATGCTACCACTGTTGCAGCGCGGGATTCGGCCATAGGCCGAATGGCTGCTGAGCACTACTTTGAAGAAGTTCTTGAGGGTGCTCGTTTGATAGAGACCCAGTGCTCAAAAAATATTATGTTTGAGTGATATGTAATCTCATTGTAAGCGAAATGCTTTTATAAATTTTTATAAGGCTATTTTTATACTTTTGCCTGAAAGTAATATGATGCCTCCTGGGCGGCCGTTTATGTATACATGTGTATAACCTGAAAGATTGCAGCCGTCGGCTTCAACCCCCACGCATATAATGCGGAGGTGCTCGCAAAAAACACGCGTTCACACTTAACCCAACGTCTTGGTCCTATTAAGGAGGTGATAGCGGAGCGAGCGAGGCAACCGGACTATAATGCTTTAGCACTTTCACTTAGCCATAGGAGTTTGACAGTGGGGCTACTAGATAGCCCCTGGTGGCTCCGCACTCTCCCGATCCCGGGGTGCGTACATGCCTGGCCGGAAAACGGCCCTTCGTTAAGGCGGAGGAATTCTAACATTCCAACAGGTCATCGAGTGGTTGACCAGTCTCACGCTATATCATGACAGTCAGTTTTCGGCTTTCTCTACTGAGGTGCTCGTCCGGATGAACCAGGGCACAATCGCAGTAGTTCTCCTGGTGCTACCTTAGCCGGTAAAGCGGAACGTAAGGCACCAAAACACAGGAGCCGGGCAAACCCAACATTTGACCAAAGACAATGATTCGGAGCTGATGCATATAGGGCCAAACTCGCGACGCCGAACACTCCCTAAGGTATTCGGTCTTTGTGGTATAAACCGGGCCTAAATAATGGCCTTTGTAAGAAGCCCCTTGTGTCCAGGTACGTGCATTGTTCTGGCGTGGCCACATGCCAAGACGTCAGCATCCTTCTCAACGGTGGATATGTATCAACAAGAGACAGTAAAAAAGGTTTACGCAGGGTCTTAATCTAAAAAGAATCCTTGGAGCGGGTCCCTGCTGCACGTCTGCGCCTGTGTCTCCGTTGTGCCGTATCCTGGACGGGTGTAGCACGATGATCGTCTGTAAAAGAGAGGAATTTAGGTGAAAAAGTTGTCGTGCAAAAAGATAGTTTTTAAAGAAACCATGTATAATTCAAGATGAGAAAAAATTGCCACTTGTCTGCGCGCGTTGAGCCCCTTGTATTGACAAATAGGGGTGTGACCATTTATTCGGTATAAATAGCGGCGCCGGACTTGATTAGTTGTGTCTGAGGTCTTGACGACCTATTGGATGCTTTCGCTGGTCCGGGCGCCTTTAGTGTGCGGCTGCCAAGGCAGCCGCACTCTCTTCGGCGCGCAGAGATCGCTTGATATTTCCGTTCACTGAAATGATGCCACGTGGACCGGGCATCTTGAGTGTGAGGGAGGCGTAGTGTGGTATTGCATTAAAGCGAGCGAAAGCTTCGCGTCCGAGCAGTGCTTGATAGCCACTTTGGAACGGAGCGATGTGGAAGGTTAAATGCTCGCGACGGAAGTTATCGGGGGAGCCGAATATAACTTGTAGTAGGAGGGAGCCCGTACAACGAGCCCCTGGGCCTGGCGTTACTCCTTTAAAGGTAGTATTGCTATGGCGAATTTTTGTTGGGTCTAACCCCATCCCGCGGATTGTATCCTGATATATTAGGTTTAGATTGCTGCCACCGTCCATCAAGACTCGTGTGAAGTGATATCCGCCAATTACTGGGTCTAATACCAGGGCAGCCCATCCTGCGCGTCGGATACTTGCTGAGTAATCGCGATGGTCGAAAGTGATCGGTTGAGACGACCAGTGGCAGGACTTCGCGGTGACAGGCACTTGGGTATATTTTCCTGGGAGTGCCGCGTTGTTTTTTCCCTTGATCACGTGTAACACGTTTACTGTTTTGACTTCTGGTGGAAATTTCTTTTGTTCCCCAGTGTCTTGCTTGGGAGGCTCGTCCTCGTCTTCACTTGGTGTATCCTCCCCCTTGTGTACGGCGTTGAGCTTGCCGGACTGCTTGAAGACCCAACATTCTCTGTGGGTATGATTAGCAGGTTTACCAGGGGTACTATGGATCTGACATACTTGGTCCAGAATTTTGTTGAGGCTGGACAGTTCATCCCTGGTGCCTTTAGAGGGCGGCTTTTGCTGACCTGGCCGAGAGCTTTTGAATCCGGCGTTTACTGTCGTGCCCTTCGTGTTGTCTTCTTTATTCCGGCGTTTGTTATTGCTGTTGCGCCGTGATTTCCCGTTTCCATCTCTAACTTCAGATGTACTGGGGTCGCTGGTGCTGCATCTGGCTAGCCAGCTGTCCTCACCCGCGCAAAAGCGGGTCATGAGGCTTGTTAATGCGGCCATCGTTCTCGGCTTATTTTGGCCGAGGTGTCTGGCGAGCCATTCGTCACGGACGCTATGCTTAAAAGCTGCCAAGGCTTCGGCGTCCGGACAGTCGACAATCTGGTTCTTTTTAGTAAGAAACCTGTTCCAAAGCTTTCGGGCTGACTCTCCGGGCTGTTGAGTTATATGACTCAAATCGTCCGCATCCGGAGGTCGGACATAAGTCCCTTGAAAATTTGCCCGAAAGGCGTCTTCGAGCTCTTCCCAACTTCCAATGGAGCTTTCGGGGAGGCCTTTAAGCCAGTGACGAGCTGGCCCTTTGAGCTTGAGGGGTAAGTACTTGATGGCGTGGAGATCATCTCCTCGAGCCATATGGATATGAAGGATGTAGTCCTCAATCCAGACCCCAGGGTCTGTTGTTCCGTCGTATGTCTCTATGTTTACGGGTTTGAATCCCTCTGGAAATTCATGGTCCAGCACCTCATCGGTGAAACATAGGGGGTGTGCGGCACCCCTGTAGCTGGGTGTACCGCGTTGTTCGGATGTTTGTTGTGTTGCATTGTATGCTGGGGCGCGCTTGCGTGGTCCATAGATGGATCTTGTTGCGCCGTCCTTTGGGTGCGAGCCCTCGCATGGGTCGCGTGTTGTATTGTGAGTGGCGTTGTATGCCGCTCTGTGTTGGTAGAGGGGTCGTCTATCCGGCCAGGTGGCTGCTTTGATATTTGGTTGTGGGGGGTCTGAGGCCTCCTCATCGAATTCAGGTAGCAGCTTCCGCTTTGGGTAGCTCTTGGAGGGGCGATTGTCGCCGTACCTCGCTGCTGTGTTGAGTATTTTACTCCATCTGATTTGGAGTGTGTCTTGCGCAGCCTTGAGCCTTTGCTTCTGCTTTTTAAGACTCCTCGCGGTGGCAACAAGCCTTTTACGGGCATTCTGCTGCTCCGGGTGCCTGTCCGGCGTTATGTCGTCCGGACTATTATCCTTGATAGAATTTGTTTGTTCGGTTTGATTATCCGGATTGCCGTTGTCCGGCAGCGGTTCGCCCTGCTCCAGCGCTGGGTCTGTGTGATCGTTATTTCTGTCGAGGCGGGATTTGGGGCGGCGCTTGCGTCGCCGCTTTGACTGCTTCTCGAGGGAACAAGCCTTCGGTGCGTCCTTCCGCTCCTCGTCGTCATCTTTTGGTGCGTCCACCATGTATACGTCATATGATGAGGTGGGCGTCCAGCGCCCTGTGGGCGGTGGTTCTTCTTCGCCTCCCGCATCGTCGTCCATACCGTCGATGTTTTCAGAGTCGAAGTCGAGCATGTCGGTTAAATCGTCGACAGTGGTTACAAAGTGGGTGGTGGGCGGGCATCGAATTTCTTCGTCTTCCGCATCCCAATCCTGCTGGCCATGATCCGGGCAGGGCTCTCTTGACAAAGAGAGAGACTTTAGTGATTTCATAATATCGCCGAAGGGCGAGTGCTGAAAGATGTCCGCGGCGGTAAACTCCATGATCGGCGCCCAATCGGATTCGATCGGCAGGGGCGCGGAAGGTTCAAAGTCCGGGGAGGAGTCTGGCTCCTTGGAGTCACGAGTCTCGCGGAGTGCGGGGCTGGTGTTCGGCTCGATCATCGTTGGGATCGCAGCCCCCGAGGTGGCGTCCAACCACCCATCCTCGATCGGCGCAGTTGGCTCCGAATTAAGGGTCGAAGCCGATGCGGGTGCGGCCTCCAGGGCACTATTCGGCGGCAGAGCTAGATCATGCCCGTCGTGACAGTGCGGCGTGCTCGGCAGTGGCTCAACTCCGTCGAAGATCAAGTCCCCGCGGATGTCAGCCGTGTAGTTTAAACTTCCAAACCTGTCCTGATGGCCAGGGGCGTAGCTTTTGATCTGCTCCAGATGGCCAAGCAAATTAGCCCGCAGTGCAAAGCCGCCGAAGACGAAGATCTGTCCGGGGAGGAAGGTCTCACCCTGGACTACATCGCTATTGATGATCGTAGGAGCCATCAAGCCTAACGGCGACGACACAGAGGAACTCTCAATGAAAGCACCAATGTCGGTGTCAAAACCGGCGGATCTCGGGTAGGGGGTCCTGAACTGTGCGTCTAGGCCGGATGGTAACAGGAGGCAAGGGACACGAAGTTTTACCCAGGTTCGGGCCCTCTTGATGGAGGTAAAACCCTACGTCCTGCTTGGTTAATATTGATGATATGGGTAGTACAAGAGTAGATCTACCACGATATGGGTAGTACAAGAGTAGATCTACCACGAAAATGTTGATGATATGGTATGATTGTTGTTCTGTATGTTGTCCTACGGACTAAAACCCTCCGGTTTATATAGACACCGGAGAGGGTTAGGGTTACACAAAGTCGGTTACAATGGTAGGAGATCTACATATCCGTATCGCCAAGCTTGCCTTCCATGCCAAGGAAAGTCCCTTTCGGACACGGGACGGAGTCTTCAATCTTGTATCTTCATAGTCCAGGAGTCCGGCTGAAGGTATAGTCCGGCCATCCAGACACCCCCTAATCCAGGACTCCCTCATCAACCATCAACATTTGATGCTTTTCTTGATTTCTACCTTCGTCAATTTCAGCATCGCGAAGAGCTTGGGAATTACTTTTGTCATCCCTTGCATATTATAGTTCATCACGAAGTTCCAGTAACTTGGTGATAGTGACTAGAGAACTCTGTCAATCACTATCTTATCTGGAATATAAACTCCCACTTGATTCAAGCGATTGTAGTACTCAGACATTCTGAGCACATGCTCACTAGTTGATCTATTCTCCTCCATCTTGTAGGCAAAATACTTGTCAGAGGTCGCATACCTCTTGACTCGGGCATGAGTCCGAAATACCAATTTCAGCTCTTGGAACATCTTATATGCTCCTTGTCATTCAAAACGTTTTTGAAGTCCCGGTTCTAAGCCGTAAAGTATGGCACACTAAACTATCAAGTAGTTGTCGGCGTTCTGGGAACGGGGGTCCCCAGACTTGCCTGCCTGCGGCCTGCGGTGTGGCTCAAGTGGGGGCCCAGCGCTGCCCGTCTTCATCAGCCCAAGCTCAAGACCCTCGCGAGGGGCCAAGCCTCACGTGGCGGACAACAGGAAGCTTCCTCAAGAGCGGCCTCATATGGCAGGCTCGCGAGGAGGCGGAGAGATCAATGCAAGGGTACCTCTTGAGGATCCCATGACGCAAGCCATGACGATCAAGGCCAGGCGGGCGCCGGCCTGCGCAGGGTCCTTGTTTCCCCTTTGGCGCAAAGGGGGCAAGCACAGGCCAAGGAATCATGCAAAGGTTGCCATTCCGGTGCAACGAGACCAAGACCAGTGGAGCGGCAGGACGAAGGTCACCGTGGAGCCCAAGACGGCGTCATCAGCAGTGCTTTTGGCAGCCGAAGACCACCTTTGGTCAGGATAACTTGTACGAGATGTTCCCCTTCAAAATGGCCATGTTGGCGCCCTTCCCGCTCAATTATTCGAGGAGAGGCCTAGGGCCTCTATAAATAGAGCTAGCCTCTACAAAGTAAGGGGGACACCGAGGAGGAGAGGGAGAGATCTGGTAAAACCCTAGCAGAGAGAAAGAGAGGCGACGGAACTCACCCTAGCAGTTCATTGCACCAGCTCAAGAACACCTCTCGTGAGGCTGTTCTTCCCTTGTACTGTCCATCATCAGCCCCAGAGGCAATCCACCACACCACACACTGGAGTAGGGTATTACACCACAATGGTGGCCCGAACCAGTATAAACCTCGTGTCTCCTGTGTTGTTCATCATTTTCATCTTAGTTCGCATGAGAGGATCGGACGTAGATCGTTAGGGGAAAGATCTCCGCGCGCACCCCAGTGTTCAAACCTCAAGGGTCTACCGGAAACCGAAATCCGACAGTAGTCATCATACCGAGCTTGCCAAACGTTCATAACGTCAGCATCTGCTCCTGCAATAGGTCCGTCACCTAGCGGTGCATCAAGGACATAATTCTTTTGTGCAGCAATGAGGATAATCCTCAGATTACGGACCCAGTCCGCATCATTGCTACTATCATCTTTCAACTTATTTTTCTCTAGTAACATATCAAAAATAAAACATGGGAGCTATACACGAGCTATTGATCTACAACATAGATATGCAAAAACTATCAGGACTAGGTTCATGACAAATTAAAGTTCAATTAATCATATTACTTAAGAACTCACAGTTAGATAGACATCCCTCTAGTCATGTAAATTATCGCATGATCCATAACAACTAAACCATGTCCGTTCATCACGTGAGATGGAGTAGTTTTCAATGGTGAACATCACTATGTTGATAATATCTACTATATGATTCACGCTCGACCTTTCGGTCTCAGTGTTCCGAGGCCATATCTGCATATGCTAGGCTTGTCAAGTTTAACCCGAGTATTCTATGTGTGCAAAACTGGCTTGCACCTGCTGTATGTGAATGTAGAGCTTATCACACCCAATCATCACGTGGTGTCTCGGCACGACGAACTGTAGCAACGGTGCATACTCAGGGAGAACACTTATACCTTGAAATTTAGTGAGAGATCATCTTATTATGCTACCGTCGTACTAAGCAAAATAAGATGCATAAAGGATAAACATCACATGCAATCAAAATAATGGATATGATATGGCCATCATCATCTTGTGCCTTTTGATCTCCATCTCCAAAGTACCGTCATGATCACCATCGTCACCGTCTTGACACCTTGATCTCCATTGTTGCATCATTGTCTTCTTGCCAACTATTGCTTCAACGACTATCGCTACCGCTTTGTGATAAAGTAAAGCAATTACATGGCGATTGCATTTCATACAATAAAGCGACAACCATAAGGCTCCTGCCAGTTGCCGATAATGGTTACAAAACATGATCATCTCATACAACAATATATATCTCATAACGTCTTGACCACATCACATCACAACATGCCCTGCAAAAACAAGTTATACGTCCTCTACTTTGTTGTTGCAAGTTTTACGTGGCTGCTACGGGCTTCTAGCAAGAACCGTTCTTACCTACGCATCAAAACCACAACGAATTTTCGTCAAGTGTGTTGTTTTAACCTTCAACAAGGACCGGCTGTAGTCAAACTCGATTCAACTACAGTTGGAGAAACAAACACCCGCTAGCCACCTGTGTGCGAAGCACATCGCTAGAACCAGTCTCATGAATGCGGTCATGTAATGTCGGTCCAGGCCGCTTCATTCAACAATACCGCCGAATAAAGTAAGACGTTGCTGATAAGCAGTATGACTATTATCACCCACAACTGTTTGTGTTCTACTCGTGCATATAACATCTACAGATAGACCTGGCTCGGATGCCACTGTTGGGGAATGCAGTATTTAAAAAATTTCCTACGCTCACGCAAGATCTATCTAGGAGATGCATAGCAACGAGAGGGGAGAGTGTGTCTACGTACCCTCGTAGACCGTTAAGCGGAAGCGTTTATCAACGCGGTTGATGTAGTCGTACACCTTCATGATTCATCCCGATCAAGTACTGAACGTACGGCACCTCCGTGTTCAGCACACGTTCAGCTTGATGACGTCCTCGCCTTCTTGATCCAACAAGTCGTCGAAGTAGTAGATGAGTTCCGGCAGCACGACGACATGGTGACGGTGTTGGTGAAGATCAATCTCCGCAGGGCTTCGCCAAGCACAACAGAAACTATGGCAGAGGATGAACTAGAGGGTACGGGGTTGCCAGCACACGGCTTGGTGATTCTTGATGTGTTCCAGGTGCTAGCCCTGCCCCTCTATTTATATGTTGAGCCCTGGGGTCGAAACTTGGAGTAAAAGCCTCCTCAAAGTCGGTTCTGCCCGCAAGGAAGAGTCCTTCTCGGACTTCCAGGACCAGACACCACGGTCCTTGGTGTCTGTCCCAGACTCTAGGGTCTCCGGCGTTTGCCCCCTGGCCTCCGCAAAACTCTTTTTGCACCGACCTAAAGCCCTATGGGCTTCACCCCTTGGCCGAACCATATCATCCTATATATCAATCTTTACCTCTGGACCATTCCGGAGCTCCTCGTCATGTCCGTGATCTCATCCAGGAATCCGAACAACATTCAGTTACCAACACAAATTATGCCAAGTAGCACTCCGCATCAAAAATTCTGTTTTTATCATTTACCTACTTGAGGACGAGCAGGAATTAAGCTTGGGGATGCTTGATACGTCTCCAACGTATCTATAATTTTTGATTGCTCCATGCTATATTATCTACTGTTTTGGACATTATTGGGCTTTATTATCCACTTTTATATTATTTTTGGGACTAACCTATTAACCGGAGGCCTAGCCCAGAATTGCTGTTTTTTGCCTGTTTTAGGGTTTCGAAGAAAAGGAATATCAAACGGAGTCCAAACGGAATGAAACCTTCAGGAACGTGATTTTCTCAACGAATAAGACCAGAGAGACTTGGTGTCAGGACCCCGACTCGATGCCACATAGATCTAGCATGTAACACTTCATATCACTTTGCGGCCTCACGCACGGTATTCCCACGGGTGTCGCCTTACCTTTACCCGGGACCGTTTGCGCCTTTTGGCACACGTATATGACAGTGTCGCTAGCATCCATATGATAAGGAGCCCGGGCTGACATGGCTAGTCGTAAACCCAAAGTGGCACAAACTTACAGGGACAGGCATCCATGACCCAGCATCGAACGTGTCGGTCATCAGCGAGTGAATCCAGGCTGTAGCACTGGGCTAGCAGGACTCCGGTGAACCGGGCTGTAGCGGGCTAACAGGACTCCGGTATTCATCGCGTGACATTTCCCCGAAGGGACAGACACAGGAACGAAGAAGGACACATGCCGGCCAGCCTAAGTGTTCCGGAGCAGTAGCAAGCTACCATGGCTCGGTGGAAACACTAGGAGACATTTCCCGGTAAGAGAGGCTACTAAGATAAACAACTAGATAGTCAGATCCCACACATACCAAGCATTTCAATAACATACACACAATATGCTCGATATGTGCAAACACAACATGGCATCACAACATGACTCTATGACTCAAGTAATTTAATCAATAGGCTCCGAGGAGCGAGATATTACAAACATGGGTCTCATGACCCAACAATCAGAGCATACAAGTCAAAGCACAAGCGGAAGCTATCATGTCTGAGTACAGACATCTATAAATGAAAAAGGCTGAGAAGCCTGACTATCTACCAGATCCTGCCGAGGGCACAAGATCGTAGCTGAGGTAACAAGCTAAACGTCGAAGTCCACGCGGAACTACTAGCGAGACCGAAGTCTCTCTGCAAAAACATAAATAGGCAAACGTGAGTACAAATGTACCCAGCAAGACTTACATCAGAACTAACTACATATGCTTCATTATCAACAAAGGGGATGGTGGGGTTTAACTGCAGCAAGCCAGCTTTGACTCGGTGGCTATCCTGAACTACGACTGCAAGTAACTCTTTTGAGGTGGCGCACACGAGTCCACATATTCACCATATCAATACACCACTATGGATCCGCTCCCGTCTCCCTACGAGAACGCCATCCATAGCACTCACGCTTATCTTGCGTATTTTAGAGTATCCACTTTCACTTGTCTATGAACTGATATAAGCAACCCAGAAGTCCTTTTCCGCGGACACGGCTATTCGAATAGATGATGATAACCCTGCAGGGGTGTACTTCTTCATACATGTTTCCACCACTTAGCGTCTGCACACGACATGTGCTCGGCAGACTTCAAGCGAAAGCCGACGTGGGTGTAGACCACGACCTACCTAAACACTCAAGTCTCTAGTCCAGGTTTATCGCCTATTCGGGTTCCATCCATGAGGAGATCCGGCCGGAGTTTCGCTCACAGCCCCAAACGATGTGAACAGGGTTCCGTGACACCAAACGGGCGCCCGGTTTACCCGGCCACGTGCCTACCGCATCACAGCCCACCCCTACGGTCAGCGCTGTCCACGGCCTCCAGCATACTACAAACACCAGAAACTACTTGCAACTCCTGGACAGAGGACAAGGGTGAATAAGAAGTCGAGCGGGGTCATATTTCAGGGCCCAATGTATGGTAGTAGCTGAATCATGGATCACAAACACAGAACTCAGTTCCTGAGGACGGCTACAATGAGACAACCCACCATGTACTCCTACATGGCCTCTCACCGCTACCTTTACCAAATCGTGTTCACACACTTAGCTCACACACAGTAGGACATGTTCACACGCCTCTGATTCATCCCCGATGAATCAGACCTGACTCAACTCTAAGCAGTAGCAGGCATGACAAACAAACATGAATGAGTAGGCACAACAGGGCTCAAACAACTCCTACTCATGCTAGTGGGTTTCATCTATTTACTGTGGCAATGACAGGTCATGTAGAGGATAAAGGGGTTCAGCTACCGCAGCAAGTAACAGATGAATCGGTGTTGTCCTAATGCATTAAAAGAGAGCAGGAGCGAGAGAGTAGGATTGTATCGGAATGAACAAGGGGGTTTTGCTTGCCTGGCACTTCTGAAGATAACATTGAGTCTTCATCAGTGTCAACGATCACATCATCGGTATCACGTCTATCGAGAGGGGACAAATACCGGCAAATACAGAAAAACACGATCAATGCAATGCACAATATGATGCATGCTATGACATGGCAATATGAATGTGTTTTGGGCTAATGCACCTAAAACCAGATTAAATGAAGTTGGTTTGAATATAAGATTCAAATTCAAACTCCATATGTGATTATTTAAATGCCATTCACTTCATTTGCCCTAAACAGTAGTGATAAGTTGTTCTAACATGCATGAAAATGGTACAGATGGATTCCTTGAATTTTTCTGATAATTTTTCATATATAATTTATTTAATTTGGAGTTACGGTTAATTTTCTATGATTTATTGAAGTTTTAGGCATTTTCTGGAATTTCCTGAATTATAATAAATCCAGAAAATACTTTATGACATCAGCACTGCGTCATGCTTGCGTCAGCAAGTCAACAGGGGTCGGTCAGGGTCAAACCTGACGTGTGGGGTCCACACGTCAGTGTCTCAGTCAACTAACCAGGTTAGTTAGCCCTAACTAACTTAGTTAGCCGGGCGGGGCCCGCATGTCAGTGGCTCACTTAATTAACTAAATTAATTAACACTAATTAACCTAATACTAATTAAGCAGGCGCCTGGGCCCACACGTCAGGGGGTCAACCCCCGGGTCAAACCCGCCGGAGTTGACCCGCGGCTTGTCGCCGGCGAGGCCAGCCGCGGTGGCGAGCCTCGGGTTTGCGTCTCCGGCGACCAAACGGCCGGCCGAGTGCACGCGCGGGGAGCTGGGACTCGCCCGCATCCAGGGAGGCTTGCGGCAGCAGCGGGGACGGCCGGAGCTCGCCGGAAACGAGCTCGAGGCGGCGCCGGCGTTCGGTGGTTTCTGGCTACGGGGCTGCTGCGGCCGTGGTATCGCGTTCGTGGCACCTACAGCAGCTACGCGAGGCAGCGAGCATGTTGGACACGACGCCCGGACCAAATGGTCGCCGGAGTCGTGTCGGCGGTGAGTGCAGGCGGCGACGCAGTCGGGCGAAAGGGGCGAGGCGGCTACGGCGTGCCAGAGAGGGAACGGAGAGGGGGAAAAGGTTCGGTGGCTCACGGCGGTTGCAGCGGACGCCGAAGCAGGCTCGGGGAAGGCCGGACGGCGACGAGTCGATGATGGGGATCCGCGGCGGCCGGCGATGAAGAAGAGGCCGGTGACGGTGTTTTGAGGCATCCGGCGTCGAGTGAGTCGACGGGGAGGACGAGGAGGTCGAAGCGGAGCTCCCTGGGGCGTCGGTGAGGCTAGGGGTGGCCGGTGGCCGTGGTTATGGCGAGCGGCGGCGACGGGGGCATTCGGGTGTGCGAGAAGGAGAGGCGAAGGAGAGACGAAGGGGACGAGTGAGGGGGTCCAGGGGTTCGGGGCGGCGCCGAAGAGAAGGCCCGAGGCGTCGCGGTGGCGAGGGACGCAGGCAGGCAGGGAGGTGGCGTGTCGCCACGGCGCGCGCGTGCGCTGTCTCCCTCCTCTGCCTACTGGCAGAGGTAGAGGACGACTGGCACCAGGCCAGTGGGCTGGGCTGTCCACTGGGCCAGCCAGGTAAGGCCCAGGTGAGACCCTGTTCTTTTTATTTTTATTTCTGTTCTGTTTTGTTTTCTTTTTTTTTTCTTTGCCACTGTTTTCAAATTTAAACAAATTCAGAACAGTGCCAAATATCCTCTGAATAATTTATGTTGCTAGATGGACTTTTCCAAAAGCTCATAAAATATTTCAGGGGTATTTGAAATTATATTCTAATTATATGAATATAATTCAAATTCAAATAGCTAATGAATTTAAATTCAAAGTCCCAAAAATAAATCCTTAAAAATGTTCAATATTTTGGTTGGGACCAGAACCCTTACCAAAAATTATCAAACATTTAAGAAGAGCATTTTGGAGCAATGAATGAGATTTTTAGGGTTTTTGCCCTTCTTTTATTTAGGGTTTTGAGGCTTCCAAATTTCCTCAATTCAAGTTTCAAAAATATAGACATGATGCACACATGAAGCTAACCTAGAGCAATGCCTGAAGCTAGGGATGTGACAACTCACCCCCACTAAACAAGAATCTCGTCTCGAGATTCAAGCGTAGGGTAAGGTGAAAGGGTAAACGCAACTAGTACAATCTTCACGATCCAGGTTGCACTTCAAATGAACGTTGATTTGATCACCATTATTGTCTTGTCGTCTTGCTCTGAGAACTCCAGCTAATCATGACAAGAAGAGGAAAGGAAAACTCTAGAAGGATCGGTCTTCTCGAAGATCGAACAACTCACGGAATGAGACATAGGACCATCTCTCGGGTTGAGACACGAGTTACACATCAAGAGGGGTGGAAAGAGACGGATGACGAAGGTTCACTAGGTGGACAACAATTCCACACTTAAGAAGGTGGTAAACGATTGTCAACGTAGCGAGGAGTTGAGTTGCCATGATACCACGACGAAACATCCTGGAGGAGGGTGATTCGTAGATTATTATCTTAAGTGGCAAAAAGAATTACTTTTGATTCAGAGATCATTGGAACTCTTTATACCAGCCTAAGGTAATCACAAGCGATCATTTGGAGGGGGTCGGTAGAATGGCATACTCGGACTTGGATGATGTGGATTACCTTGTTGAAAACAACGTAATGAATGAATTTTGCTTATCACCGGAAATGGAAGAGACCCATGGTAGAATGGCACATTGGCGGTGCAAGCTGGGAACAAAATGCAAATGCTGGGAATGATTCTGGTAACTGGGGAAGAACCCAACAATAAAGAGTGAATTCACTGTTGGAGTGGTTATAGCATAACCGAAGAATCTGGGGCAATCCCAGCTAGTGCCGATGATAAGACGTAGCGCTTGTGCGTGCTCTCAAGAACTTAAGCATTTCCACATTCATCAAGGTTTTACCAACATCCGTGTCAAGGGTCCGGTAGCACAACTTACTACCATGATGAATGGTGATGGAGGATGCAGATGCAAAGGAAGATAACACTTTCTCAGTTTTCACCTTAGCGAGGCCAAGGAAACAAAATCTGGATGATCGACCGAGAGACATTTAGCACTCCGCTTCTAATGTTCTCCTTGACGTGCTAGTGTATCCCATTCATAGATACGGTTTGATAACTAGAACATCAAGTAAAAGGTCGGACATCGGGAACACAATAATCATAAGGCACAACTAGGAAGTAAATCCTACGAAGTCCTTATGGGAAGGTGGCCAACTGCTTCAATCAAGATACCACAATAATAGGTCCTTCGGCTGGGTGGTGCTGGCCACGACATCCACTTTACCGGTTATCGAGGGACCAATATTATAGTTCTTGGGAAATGTTCCAAACCATCATATCTGCCTGAGATTCAGATCTGGTTGGTGTCAGGATATTCCAGACTCATCGAGTCTAGGAAGAAAATGAAAGTTTGCAACACAAATCGACGAGATGACGTTGCGGGATTCTCGGGAGATGAACTACGATAGCAAGCTCCAAAACATGAGCTGGTTCTGCTACAAACATGTGAACATGTTGTCCAAGACAAGCATGATCACAAGGTAGTCTTATAATAAAACACTACCGAGTTCAGGAGGGGGAACCATCATTAATGACATCGAAGTCTCCACGCGTGGAAGTCCAAAGAGTTCACCTTGGACAGACTCCTTTATCTTTGAACAACTCAATCAGTGGCTTGGTGTGCTAGGATATACATATAGAATGGAGGTTGCAAATCTCCAGACCACAGAATACTTCGCACGTATGCATGACTGACTTGGGATGATTCCAGAGGAAGCAAAACTAACTTTCTCAAATTCACGGCGGCATCTTTCACCAAATGCACGTGTATAAAGGAAGTCACTCCTTTCATCAACAAATACTTCATGAGCTAGCATGAAGAAAATGCTTTCAAAAGTTTCCAACACTAGCTTAATGTCCAACAAAATTATGGAGGAGATAAGGATGTTGTCAATGGGCTCAACAACAATTCATCTGGGTTTCCTTTTAAAAGGAATTCCATAGTTAAGTGAACAAGTGATAGCATTGGTCAGGCCAAAGATGTAATGGTGTATGCTCGAGGGATCAACCACGAACAAGACAACATTACGAGCATCATTGGTATTGATTTGATTTGACGATAGCCCACACTCAAATCAAAGGATTGATAAGGCAATAGGTCCAGCAACTGATCACAGGGACCAACGATGAAGATATCATCTTTCTTCAACACACACTACACAAGAATATCCCTTTGGAACGAACTAAGTCAGGCAAGCTTTTACCTTCCAACTCTCCAAGTTGTTGTCTAGCTTAACCATCTAGCTCAGGGATATCCATCACAGATTCTTGGAGAAAGGGTGGTTTACAATAAACCAACTTGATCACGAGCTCAACATAGCGGTCAGGTGACAACCTGGTAGTACTTCCGAGAAGATCTTCGGAAAATCACGAACCACCGATATGTTACTAAGCTCGAGAACAATCTTGCTTTTCGGGGCAAGATGATATGATCAAGTGAGCGAGGGCTTGACAAGATCCTAATTCATCAATCGAAGGGTGCACCGAAATAAGGACTAGGTAGCACGATCAGTCTTAGAAGGATGATTCAAAAACCAACATACTAAGAATGAAATTATTATCCTTTAACTACCAAGCAACGAGGTTGCTGGGAGTATTGATCTCACACATCACAACTCATTTGTCGGTATTCCGGTTGCATCAACACGAGGGCCGAGGAATGACTAATGATGGTGAGAAGTATCACTGTACCAAGAGTTCATAGGATGGTGTGCAATTCCTATAACAATCTCGATATAGAATAAGGTAATACTCCAAGGTAGAACAGAACCAAAAGCTGGATTAGCAATTAGATCTACGGAGCACAACTTCTTTGACCCAATCCTGGATATGGAAGAGGTACTGGAGTTTGTTTCTCCAAGTCATTCAGGACAGAATGGCTTGACGGACGACAAGAGTAATAGGCATCGATAAATGAAACGCACACATACTCTTGACTATCAATTGATAGACGAGGGTCAGAATGCAACTACGGAGAACAACTCAAAGGAACATATAATTTTCTGAGTTGTGGATGCATAGATTAGTATGTCGAACCAAGTTCAACATATTTCTTCCGGATAACCCATGCAGAAAGGTAGAACTGGCAGAGTCATGATTTATGAATGGAGAACTCCTCAAGAGTACTCTAATTGTGATCTTTTGATCCAATAAACATCTGCCATAAGCGGTTCATAGTATTTGGAAGAAGGAAATACCACGGACCTCGAGGACTATCGCAAAGTTACTAATATCCTGAAGGAACTAGCAAACACTATCAACATGAAGTAAGTAGAGTGAATCTTGGGTTCAAAGCCCAAGGAATAGAATACCTACTACTAAGTGGCATCACGGGATGCTTTCGAGAATAAAAGCCAGAATCATCACACTGGGGATCACAAAACATTGCTAGATTACTAGGTGACTCCCTAAACACCTAGGGCCATAATAGTATCTCCAACATATATGTCAAGGTAACGGAGTACCTCAACTCACTGATTAGTGTGGTTAATCTGGCCCATGGGAACATTGAAACAGGAAGAAAGGATTTGCAATTGCATCAGACTACTTAGAAACCTGGGATGACTCGGACAGCATAACGGCTGTAAATGCTCAGAAAAGATTTGAGACATTCACAAAAATGGTGGCATAACCACTCAGAAGCACAATATCAAGGTCTCGAGATCAATAATTAACATACAGAAGTAGTAGGAACTGAAACGAGGCTTAAGTCCAACAATCTTATAAGTCTACGGATTAGTAACACGTGATCCTGATAGAAAGAAGAGATAGCCTAGTTCTTAATCCCCGCAGGAAAGATAAGATGACTCAGATCAGAAGGCATGAGGTATAAGGAGTAAAAAGAGCCTTACGTTCCATCCCACAATCAATTCCCTTATATAACTAAAGAATTTCTAGACTCAACTTCGACCAGTTTGGCTTGGTAATCCTACAGGCAGTCAAGCTCTGATACCAACGCTGTCAGGACCCCGACTCGATGCCACATCGATCTAGCATGTAACACCTCATATCACTTTGCGGCCTCACGCACGGTATTCCCACGGGTGTCGCCTTACCTTTGCCCGGGACCGTTTGCGCCTTTTGGCACACGTATATGACAGTGTCGCTAGCATCCATATGATAAGGAGCCCGGGCTGACATGGCTAGTCGTAAACCCAAAGTGGCACAGACTTACAGGGACAGGCATCCATGACCCAGCATCGAACGTGTCGGTCATCAGCGAGTGAATCCAGGCTGTAGCACTGGGCTAGCAGGACTCCGGTGAACCGGGCTGTAGCGGGCTAACAGGACTCCGGTATTCATCGCGTGACATTTCCCCGAAGGGACAGACACAGGAACGAAGAAGGACACATGCCGGCCAGCCTAAGTGTTCCGGAGCAGTAGCAAGCTACCATGGCTCGGTGGAAACACTAGGAGACATTTCCCGGTAAGAGAGGCTACTAAAGATAAACAACTAGATGGTCAGATCCCACACATACCAAGCATTTCAATAACATACACACAATATGCTCGATATGTGCAAACACAACATGGCATCACAACATGACTCTACGACTCAAGTAATTTAATCAATAGGCTCCGAGGAGCGAGATATTACAAACATGGGTCTCATGACCCAACAATCAGAGCATACAAGTCAAAGCACAAGCGGAAGCTATCATGTCTGAGTACAGACATCTATAAATGAAAAAGGCTGAGAAGCCTGACTATCTACCAGATCCTGCCGAGGGCACAAGATCGTAGCTGAGGTAACAAGCTAAACGTCGAAGTCCACGCGGAACTACTAGCGAGACCGAAGTCTCTCTGCAAAAACATAAAATAGGCAAACGTGAGTACAAATGTACCCAGCAAGACTTACATCAGAACTAACTACATATGCTTCATTATCAACAAAGGGGATGGTGGGGTTTAACTGCAGCAAGCCAGCTTTGACTCGGTGGCTATCCTGAACTACGACTGCAAGTAACTCTTTTGAGGTGGCGCACACGAGTCCACATATTCACCATATCAATACACCACTATGGATCCGCTCCCGTCTCCCTACGAGAACGCCATCCATAGCACTCACGCTTATCTTGCGTATTTTAGAGTATCCACTTTCACTTGTCTATGAACTGATATAAGCAACCCAGAAGTCCTTTTCCGCGGACACGGCTATTCGAATAGATGATGTTAACCCTGCAGGGGTGTACTTCTTCATACATGTTCCACCACTTACCGCGTCTGCACACGACATGTGCTCGGCAACCTTCAAGCGGAAAGCCGACGTGGGTGTAGACCACGACCTACCTAAACACTCAAGTCTCTAGTCCAGGTTTATCGCCTATTCGGGTTCCATCCATGAGGAGATCCGGCCGGAGTTTCGCTCACAGCCCCAAACGATGTGAACAGGGTTCCGTGACACCAAACGGGCGCCCGGTTTACCCGGCCACGTGCCTACCGCATCACAGCCCACCCCTACGGTCAGCGCTGCCACGGCCTCCAGCATACTACAAACACCAGAAACTACTTGCAACTCCTGGACAGAGGACAAGGGTGATAAGAAGCCGAGCGGGTCCATTGTTTCAGGGCCCAATGTATGGTAGTAGCTGAATCATGGATCACAAACACAGAACTCAGTTCCTGAGGACGGCTGCAATGAGACAACCCACCATGTACTCCTACATGGCCTCTCACCGCTACCTTTACCAAATCGTGTTCACACACTTAGCTCACACACAGTAGGACATGTTCACACGCCTCTGATTCATCCCCGATGAATCAGACCTGACTCAACTCTAAGCAGTAGCAGGCATGACAAACAAACATGAATGAGTAGGCACAACAGGGCTCAAACAACTCCTACTCATGCTAGTGGGTTTCATCTATTTACTGTGGCAATGACAGGTCATGCAAAGGATAAAGGGGTTCAGCTACCGCAGCAAGTAACAGATGAATCGGTGTTGTCCTAATGCATTAAAAGAGAGCAGGAGCGAGAGAGTAGGATTGTATCGGAATGAACAAGGGGGTTTTGCTTGCCTGGCACTTCTGAAGATAACATTGAGTCTTCATCAGTGTCAACGATCACATCATCGGTATCACGTCTATCGAGAGGGGACAAATACCGGCAAATACAGAAAAACACGATCAATGCAATGCACAATATGATGCATGCTATGACATGGCAATATGAATGTGTTTTGGGCTAATGCACCTAAAACCAGATTAAATGAAGTTGGTTTGAATATAAGATTCAAATTCAAACTCCATATGTGATTATTCAAATGCCATTTATTGATTTGTGCTAAACAGCATCTATAAGTTGTTCTAACATGCATGAAAATGGTACAGATGGATTCCTTGAATTTTTCTGATAATTTTTCATATATAATTTATTTCATTTGGAGTTACGGTTAATTTTCTATGATTTATTGAAGTTTTAGCTATTTTCTGGAATTTCCTGAATATAATTAAATCCAGAAAATACTTTATGACATCAGCACTGCGTCATGCTTGCGTCAGCAAGTCAACAGGGGTCGGTCAGGGTCAAACCTGACGTGTGGGGTCCACACGTCAGTGTCTCAGTCAACTAACCAGGTTAGTTAGCCCTAACTAACTTAGTTAGCCGGGCGGGGCCCGCATGTCAGTGGCTCACTTAATTAACTAAATTAATTAACACTAATTAACCTAATACTAATTAAGCAGGCGCCTGGGCCCACACGTCAGGGGGTCAACCCCCGGGTCAAACCCGCCGGAGTTGACCCGCGGCTTGTCGCCGGCGAGGCCAGCCGCGGTGGCGAGCCTCGGGTTTGCGTCTCCGGCGACCAAACGGCCGGCCGAGTGCACGCGCGGGGAGCTGGGACTCGCCCGCATCCAGGGAGGCTTGCGGCAGCAGCGGGGACGGCCGGAGCTCACCGGAAACGAGCTCGAGGCGGCGCCGGCGTTCGGTGGTTTCTGGCTACGGGGCTGCTGCGGCCGTGGTATCGCGTTCGTGGCACCTACAGCAGCTACGCGAGGCAGCGAGCATATTGGACACGACGCCCGGACCAAATGGTCGCCGGAGTCGTGTCGGCGGTGAGTGCAGGCGGCGACGCAGTCGGGCGAAAGGGGCGAGGCGGCTACGGCGTGCCAGAGAGGGAACGGAGAGGGGGAAAAGGTTCGGTGGCTCACGGCGGTTGCAGCGGACGCCGGAGCAGGCTCGGGGAAGGCCGGACGGCGACGAGTCGATGATGGGGATCCGCGGCGGCCGGCGATGAAGAAGAGGCCGGTGACGGTGTTTTGAGGCATCCGGCGTCGAGTGAGTCGACGGGAAGGACGAGGAGGTCGAAGCGGAGCTCCCTGGGGCGTCGGTGAGGCTAGGGGTGGCCGGTGGCCGTGGTTATGGCGAGCGGCGGCGACGGGGGCGTTCGGGTGTGCGAGAAGGAGAGGCGAAGGAGAGACGAAGGGGACGAGTGAGGGGGTCCATGGGTTCGGGGCGGCGCCGAAGAGAAGGCCCGAGGCGTCGCGGTGGCGAGGGACGCAGGCAGGCAGGGAGGTGGCGTGTCGCCACGGCGCGCGCGTGCGCTGTCTCCCTCCTCTGCCTACTGGCAGAGTAGAGGACGACTGGCACCAGGCCAGTGGGCTGGGCTGTCCACTGGGCCAGCCAGGTAAGGCCCAGGTGAGACTCTGTTCTTTTTCATTTTTATTTCTGATCTGTTTTGTTTTCTTTTTATTTAATTCTTTTGCCACTGTTTTGAATTAACATAACAATTTAAACAATGCCAAAGCTCCTCTGAATATTTTATTTTGCTAGATGGACCTTTCCAAAAGCTCATAAAATATTCAGGGGTATTTGAAATTATATTCTAATTATATGAATATAATTCAAATTCAAATAGCTAAAGATTTAAATTCAAAGTCCCAAAAATAAATCCTTAAAAATGTTCAATATTTTGGTTGGGACCAGAACCCTTACCAAAAATTATCAAACATTTAAGAAGAGCCTTTTGGAGCAATGAATGAGATTTCTAGGGTTTCTGCCCCTCTTTTATTTAGGGTTTTGAGGCTTCCAATATTCCTCAATTCAAGTTTCAAAAATATAGACATGATGCACACATGAAGCTAACCTAGAGCAATGCCTGAAGCTAGGGATGTGACACTTGGACCCTACGTCAAGAAATAAAACAGAAGGCCATGAGGTAGGGGGCGCGCCCACCCCCACCAGGCGCGCCCTCCACCCTCGTGGGCCCCCTGTTGCTCCACCGATGTACTCCTTCCTCCTATATATATCCACGTACCCCCAAACGACCAGATACGGAGCTAAAACCCTAATTCCACCACCTTAACTTTATGTATCCACGAGATCCCATCTTGGGGCCTGTTCCGGAGCTCCGCCGGAGGGGGCATCGATCACGGAGTGCTTCTACATCAACACCATAGCCTCTCCGATGAAGTGTGAGTAGTTTACCTCATACCTACGGGTCCATAGTTATTAGCTAGATGGCTTCTTCTCTCTTTTTGGATCTCAATACAATGTTCTCCCCCTCTCTTGTGGAGAACTATTCGATGTAATCTTCTTTTCGTGGTGTGTTTGTTGAGACCGATGAATTGTGGGTTTATGATCAAGTCTATCTATGAATAATATTTGAATCTTCTCTGAATTCTTTTATGTATGATTGGTCGTCTTTGCAAGTCTCTTCGAATTATCAGTTTGGTTTGGCATACTAGATTGATCTTTCTTGCAATGGGAGAAGTGCTTAGCTTTGGGTTCAATCTTGCGGTGTCCTTTCCCGATGACAGTAAGGGTAGCAAGGCACGTATTGTATTGTTGCCATCGAGGATAACAAGATGGGGTTTTCTTCATATTGCATGAGTCTATCCCTCTAAATCATGTCATCTTGCTTAAGGCGTTACTCTGTTTTTAACTTAATACTCTCGATGCATGCTGGATAGCGGTCAATGAGTGGAGTAATAGTAGTAGATGCAGGCAGGAGTCGGTCTACTTGTCTCGGACGTGATGCCTATATACATGATCATACCTAGATATTCTCATAACTATGCTCAGTTCTGTCAATTGCTCAATAGTAATTTGTTCACCCACCGTAGAATACTTATGCTCTCGAGAGAAGCCACTAGTGAAACCTATGGCCCCCGGATCTATCTTTATCATATTGATCTCCTACCACTTAGTTTGTTATTTACTTTTCCTTTATTTTACTTTGCATCTTTTATCATAAAAATACCAAAAATATTATCTTATCATATCTATCAGATCTCACTCTCGTAAGTGGCCCTATAGGGATTGACAACCCCTATTTGCGTTGGTTGCAAGGATTTATTTATTTTGTGCAGGTGCGAGGGACTCGCGTGTAGCCTCCTACTGGATTAATACCTTGGTTCTCAAAAACTGAGGGAAATACTTATGCTACTTTGCTACATCATCCCTTCCTCTTCGGGGAAAACCAACGCAGTGCTCAAGAGGTAGCAAGAAGGATTTCTAGCGCCATTGCCGGGGAGGTCTACGCAAAAGTCAACATACCAAGTACCCATCACATACCCTTATCTCCCGCATTACATTATTTGCCATTTGCCTCTCGTTTTCCTCTCCCCCACTTCACCCTTGCCGTTTTATTCGCTCTCTCTCTATCCTCCCTCTCTTTCCCGTTTGCCTGTTTTGTCCGTTTCTTGTTTGCTCGTATGGTTGGAATAGTTGTTTATTTATTACTAAACAGAGAACCTAAGATCTATGGATCCTCATCCACTTGCTAATCTTTTTAAGAGATCCAATTATGATGAACCAATTGCTAGTGAGTTTTGTGCACTAGATTATCTTTATGAGGTTTTCTTGAAATTCGTGAATCTGAAAAGTGTGATGAATTATTTTATGAAGCGATTCACGATAGATCTTTGAATAAAAAGCATTGTTGCAATGATTTTATTATGAATTCTATTTATGTAAATTGTGCTAATAATATGCAAAACCCTAAGCTTGGGGATGCTAGTTTTGCTATGTCCTCCACTTGTTGCAATGATCATGATTGGGGTGATTCTTCTTATGATCTTGAAAATTTATTTAAGCCCCATGACGAAAATGAGATTGATAATAGTGTTTGCAATTCTATTGAAAGTGGGTTTGGAAGAGTGTCAACTTTAGATCCCACATATTTGGAAAATGTTCAATCTTATGAAATCTTTGCTTTAGTTAATGTTAATCCCACTATTTTGGAAGAGTTTCAACTTTGCATGCATGTGGATCATGTTGAAAATATTTTATGTGATAGCTATTTTGTTAAATTTGCTTATGATCCTACATGTAATTATTATGATAGAGGAAAATATGGTGGTAGAAATTTTCATGTTACTAAATTACCTCTCATTATGTTGAGATTGCTATTGTTTCTTTCCTCTTCTTTGCATATGCTAGTTTTTGCTTGCCTTGATAATTTGTTTGCCTATAAGATGCCTATGCATGGGAAGTATGTTAGACTTAGATGTGTTTGTCACGTGTTTTATGATGCTCTCTTTGTGCTTCAATTCTTGTCTTTCATGCGAGCATCATTGAAATATTATGCATAGCTATAAGGCTTTAAAGAAAAGCGCTTGTTGGGAGACAACCCAATATTTTTCCTTTCTGATATTCGATAAATAATTTATCTAGCCTCTGTTTTGGTTGTGTTTTTGTGTTTAATTAGTGTTTGTGCCAAGTAGAACCGTTGGGAAGACTTGGGGAAAGTCTTGTTGAACTTGCTGTAAAAAACAGAAACTTTAGCGCTCACGAGAACTACTGCCATTTTTTATTTGGAGAGTGCTATTTAGTTAATTCTTTTGCAGATGATTAATAGATAAATTCCTCACGTCCAGAAATTTATTTTAGAACTTTTTGGGTTCCAGATCTTGCGCTAGCTACAGATTACTACAGACTGTTCTGTTTTTGACAGATTCTGTTTTCGTGTGTTGTTTGCTTATTTTAATGAATCTATGGCTAGTAAAATAGTTTATAAACCATAGAGAAGTTGGAATACAGTAGGTATAACACCAATATAAATAAATAATGATTTCATTACAGTACCTTGAAGTGGTCTTTTGTTTGCTTTCGCTAACGGAGCTCACGAGATTTTCTACTTTAAGTTTTGTGTTGTGAAGTTTTCAAGTTTTGGGTAAAGATTTGATGGATTATGGAACAAGGAGTGGCAAGATCCTAAGCTTGGGGATGCCCATGGCACCCCCAAGATAATCTAAGGACACCTAGAATCCAAAGCTTGGGGATGCCCTGGAAGGCATCCCCTCTTTTGTCTACTTCTATCGGTAACTTTACTTGGAGCTATATTTTTATTCACCACATGATATGTGTTTTGCTTGGAGTGTCTTGTATTATTTGAGTATTTATTTGTTAGTTTACAACACTCATACTTTATGTACACACCTTTTGAGAGAGCCATACATGATTTAGAATTTGTTAGAATACTCTATGTGCTTCGCTTATATCTTTTGAGTTATATAATTTTGCTCAAGTACTTCACTTATATCTTTTAGAGCACGGTGGTGGATTTGTTTTACAGAAACTATTGAAATCTCATGCTTCACTTAGATTATTTTGAGAGTCTTAATAGCATGGTAATTTGCTTTAAATCCTAATATGCTAGGTATTCAAGAATAATAAAATTCTCTTATGAGTGTGTTGAATACTATGATAAGTTTGAAACTTGATAATTGTTTTGAGATATGGAGATGGTGATATTAAAGTCATGCTAGTTGAGTAGTTGTGAATTTGAGAAATACTTGTGTTGAAGTTTGTGATTCCCGTAGCATGCACATATGGTGAACCGTTATGTGATGAAGTCGGAGCATGATTTATTTTTTGATTGCCTTCCTTATGAGTGGCGGTCGGGGACGAGTGATGGTCTTTTCCTACCAATCTATCCCCCTAGGAGCATGTGCGTAATACTTTGCTTTGATAACTTGTAGATTTTTGCAATAAGTATATGAGTTCTTTATGACTAATGTTGAGTCCATGGATTATACGCACTCTCACCCTTCCACCTTTGCTAGCCTCTCTAATACCGCACACCTTTCGCCGGTATCATACACCCACCATATACCTTCCTCAAAACAGCCACCAAACCTACCTATTATGGCATTTCCATAGCCATTCCGAGATATATTGCCATTCAACTTTCCATCGTTCCGTTTATTATGACACACTCCATCATTGTCTTGCTTAGCATGATCATGTAGTTGACATCGTATTTGTGGCAAAGCCACCATTCATAATTCTTTCATACATGTCACTCATGAGTCATTGCATATCCCGGTACACCGCCGGAGGCATTCATATAGAGTCATATCTTGTTCTAAGTATCGAGTTGTAATTGTTTAGTTGTAAGAAAAATAAAAGTGTGATGATCATCATTATTAGAGCATTGTACCAGTGAGGAAAGGATGATGGAGACTATGATTCCCCCACAAGTCGGGATGAGACTTCGGACGAAAAATAAAAAAAAGAAAGAAAAGAGGCCATAAAAAAAGAGAGAGAAAAGGCCCAAATAAAAAAATGAGAGAAAAAGAGAGAAGGGACAATGTTACTATCCTTTTACCACACTTGTGCTTCAAAGTAGCACCACGATCTTCATAGTAGAGAGTCTCTCATGTTATCACTTTCATATACTAGTGGGAATTTTTCATTATAGAACTTGGCTTGTATATTCCAATGATGGGTTTCCTGAAAATGATCTAGGTCTTCATGAGCAAGCAAGTTGGATGCACACCCACTTAGTTTCTTTTTGAGCTTTCATATACTTATAGCTCTAGTGCATCCGTTGCATGGCAATCCCTACTCACTCACATTGATATCTATTGATGGGCATCTCCATAGCCCATTGATACTCCTAGTTAATGTGAGACTATCTTCTCCCTTTTTGTCTTCTCCACAACCACCACTCTATTCCACCTATAGTGCTATATCCATGGCTCACGCTCATGTATTGCGTGAAGATTGAAAAAGTTTTGAGAATGTCAAAAGTATGAAACAATTGCTTGGCTTATCATCGGGGTTGTGCATGATTTGAATATTTTGTGTGGTGAAGATAGAGCATACCCAGACTATATGATTTTGTAGGGATAACTTTCTTTAGCCATGTTATTTTGAGAAGACATAATTGCTTTGATTAGTATGCTTGAAGTATCATTATTTTTATGTCAATATGAACTTTTGTCTTGAATCTTTCGGATCTGAATATTCATACCACAATTAAGAAGAATTACATTAAAATTATACCAAGTAGCACTCCGCATCAAAAATTCTGTTTTTATCATTTAGCTACTCGAGGACGAGAAGGAATTAAGCTTGGGGATGCTTGATACGTCTCCAACGTATGTATAATTTTTGATTGCTCCATGCTATATTATCTACTGTTTTGGACATTATTGAGATTTATTATCCACTTTTATATTATTTTTGGGACTAACCTATTAACCGGAGGCCCAGCCCAACCCAGAATCGACGTTACTCTGTTTTTAACTTTATACTCTAAATGCATGCTGGATAGCGGTCGATGAGTGGAGTAATAGTAGTAGATGCAGGCAGGAGTCGGTCTACTTGTCTCGGACGTGATGCCTATATACATGATCATACCTAGATATTCTCATAACTATGCTCAATTCTGTCAATTGCTCAATAGTAATCTGTTCGCCCATCGTAGAATACTTATGCTCTCGAGAGAAGCCGCTAGTGAAACCTATGGCCCCGGGGTCTATCTTTATCATATTGATCTCCTACTACTTCGTTATTTACTTTGTTATTTACTTTGCCTTTATTTTACTTTGCATCTTTTATCATAAAAATACCAAAAATATTATCTTATCATATCTATCAGATCTCACTCTCGTAAGTGGCCCTGTAGGGATTGACAACCCATATTTGCGTTGGTTGCGAGGATTTATTTGTTTTGTGCAGGTGCGAGGGACTCGCGCGTAGCCTCCTACTGGATTGATACCTTGGTTCTCAAAAATTGAGGGAAATACTTAAGCTACTTTGCTGCATCATCCCTTCCTCTTCGGGGGAAACCAACACAGTGCTCAAGAGGTAGCACAACTCATTAGTCACATTGCTTGCAAGGCTCATAGTGATGTGCATTACCGAGAGGGCCCGGGGATACCTCTCTGATACACGGAGTGACAAATCCTAATCTCAATCTATGCCAACTCAACAAACACCATCGGAGACACCTGTATAACATCTTTATAATCACCCAGTTACGTTGTGACGTTTGATAGCACACAAGGTGTTCCTCCAGTATTCAGGAGTTGCATAATCTCATAGTCAGAAGAACATGTATATGTCATGAAGAAAGCAATAGCAATAAAACTTAACGATCATAATGCTAAGCTAATGGATGGGTCTCGTCCATCACATCATTCTCTAATGATGTGATTCCATTCATCAAATGACAAAACATGTCTATGGTCAGGAAACTTAACCATCTTTGATTAACGAGCTAGTCTAGTAGAGGCATACTAGGGACACTTTGTTTTGTCTATGTATTCACGCATGTATCAAGTTTCCGGTTAATACAATTCTAGCATGAATAATAAACATTTAGCATGATATAAGGAAATAAAATAATAACTTTATTATTGATTCTAGGGCATATTTCCTTCAGTAGGGTGTTGCAATATGTTCATGATTTGCTTATGGTGGGTTGCGAGAGTGACAAAAGCTTAAACCTGAGTAAGTTGACTATTGCGTATGGGATAAAGAGGACTCGATACTTAATGCTATAGTTGGGTTTCATGACCTTATTGATCTTTAGTAGTTGTGGATGCTTGCTAAGGGTCCAATCATAAGTGCATATGATCCAAGTAGAGAAAGTATGTTAGCTCATGCCTCTCCCTCATATAAAATTACAAGAATGATTACCGGTACTTGTTATCGATTGCCTAGGGACAAATGACTTTCTTGTTGACACAAGCTATCCACTTTTATCACCTTGCAATTTATTTGTAGTTTTATTCACGCAAAGTACTCGTAGTTTTATTCTCGCAAAATAGTTTCATACTTGTTCTAGGTAAAGAAAACGTCAAGTGTGCG
Organism: Triticum aestivum; assembly: GCF_018294505.1. Taxonomy (NCBI): domain Eukaryota; kingdom Viridiplantae; phylum Streptophyta; class Magnoliopsida; order Poales; family Poaceae; genus Triticum; species Triticum aestivum. The sequence goes on from NC_057797.1 coordinate 461,515,531, forward strand.
TAGAGTTGTATCGGTGGTCGATAGAACTTGAGGGAATATTTGTTATGCCTTTAGCTCCTCATTGGGTTCAACACTCTTATTTATCGAAGAAGGCTACAAACGATCCCCTATACTTGTCGGTTATCAAAGAGCGAGGTGAGGGAGACTAGAGAAGGCCTCTGCTCAAGAGCACACATGGACACCAAGTCCGGGGATACCCAAGCTCCCTCCACCCCCGAGGGAGAGAAGGAAGAGGACGGGGAGGAGATCGACTCCTCCCGTATGAGGAAGAGGGCGGCGTTAGAAGACGCCAAAAGGGAGCAACCTCCTCGTGCCCTGAAGAAATATCGCATGCCCAAGTTGGTCCTCCTTGATGACATCTCGGATTCCGAAGAGGAATCTGCGGCGTCCGAAGAGATCCCAAAGAGGAACCTGATGCGTCTCCAACATATCTATAATTTTTGATTGTTCCATGCTATTATATTATCTGTTTTGGATGTTTTATATGCATTAATATTCTATTTTATATTATTTTGTGGACTAACCTATTAACCTAGAGCCCAGTGCCAGTTCCAGTTTTCCCTGTTTTTGAGTTTCACGGAAAAGGAATACCAAACGGAGTCCAAACGGAATAAAACCTTCACAATGATTTTTCTTGGACCAGAAGACAACCAGGAGACTTGGAGATGAAGTCGGAGGAGCCACGAGGTGGCTACAAGGATGGAGGGCGCGCCCTACCCTTGTGGGCCCCTCGTGACTCCATCGACCTATTTCTTCCGCCTATATATTCTCAAATATTCCAAAACCAATCAGGAGAGCCACGAAAACACTTTTCCACCGTCGCAACCTTTTGTACCCGTGAGATCCCATCTTGGGACCTTTTTCGGCACCTTGCCGGAAGGGGATTCGATCATGGAGGGCTTCTCCATCAAATCTATTGCCCTTCCGATGAAGCGTGAGTAGTTTACCACAGACCTACGGGTCCATAGCTAGTAGCCAGATGGTTTCTTCTCTCTCTTTGATTCTCAATACCATGTTCTCCTCGATGTTCCTGGATATCTATTCGATGTAATGATTTTTTGCAGTGTGTTTGCCAAGATCCGATAAATTGTGGATTTATGATCAGCTTATCTATGAATGTTATTTGATTCTTCTCTGAATTATTTTATGCATGATTTGATATCTTTGTAATTCTATTCGAACTATCGGTTTGGTTTGACCAACTAGCTTGGTTTTTCTTGCAATGGGAGAAGTGCTTAGCTTTGGGTTCAATCTTGCGGTGTCCTTTTCCAATGACAGTACGGGTAGCAAGGCACATATTGTATTTTTGCCATCGAGGATAAAAGATGGATTTTTCATCATATTGCTTGAGTAAATTCCTCTACATGATGTCATCTTGCTTAATGCATTACTTTGTTCTTCATGAACTTAATACTCTAGATGCACACAGGAGTCGATCAATGTGTGGAGTAATAGTAGTGGATGCAGAATCGTTTTGGTCTACTTGACACTGACGTGATGCCTATATTCATGATCATTGCCTTAGATATCGTCATAACTTTGCACTTTTCTATCAATTGCTTGGCAGTAATTTGTTCACTCACCGTATTATTTGTTATCTTTAGAGAAGCCTCTAGTGAAACCTATGGCCCCCGGGTCTATTTTCCATCACATATGTTTCTATTTTCCATCATATTAGTTTCTGATCTATAATATTAGTTTCTGATTTACTATTTTGCAACCTTTTACTTTCCGATCTATAAACCAAAAATATTTACTTTATCGTTTATCTATCTCTATCAGATCTCACTTTTGCAAGTAACCGTGAAGGGATTGAAAACCCCTTTATTGCGTTTGGGTGCAAGTTGTTTGATTGTTTGTGCAGCTATTCGGTGACTTGTGTGTTGTCTCTTACTAGATTGATACCTTGGTTCTCAAACTGAGGGAAATACTTATCTCTACTTTGCTGCATCACCCTTTCCTCTGCAAGGGAAAAAACAACGCAAGCTCAAGAAGTAGCAGGAAGAATTTTTGGCGCCATTGCCAGGGAGATCTATGCCAAGTCAAGACATACCAAGTACCCATCTTAAACTCTCATCTCTTGCATTACATTATTTGCCATTTGCCTCTCGTTTTCCTATCCCCCACTTCTAAAACGATTTTCAAAAAGATTTTCCTTTTTATTAGCCTTCTCTTTCGTCCTTCTTTTCGTTTGCCCTTATGTCTTTCTTGGTTTGTTTGCTCGTTTGTTTGGTATAATTGTGTGTTTATTGAAAATCAGAAACAAAGTTTATGGATCCTCATCCACTTGCTAATCTTTTTAAGAGATCCAATTATGATGAATCAATTGCTAGTGAGTTTTGTGCACTAGATTATCTTTATGAAGTTTTGCTTGAAATCCGTGAATCTGAAAATTGTGATGAAGTACTAAAAGAAGAAATTTATAAAGTGATTCACGATAGCTCCTTGAATGAAAAGCATGATTGCAATGATGTTATTATAAATTCTATTAATGTCAATCGTGATAATAATATGCAAAACCCTAAGCTTGGGGATGCTAGTTTTGCTATGTCCACTACTTGTTGCAATGATCATGATTGGGGTGATTGATAATAATGGTTAAGCCCCATGATGAATATGAGATTGATAATAATGTTTGCAATAATACTGAAAGTGGGTTTGGAAGAGTGTCAACTTTAGGTAATAATGATCCCACTACTTTGGAGATTGATCAATCTTATGAATTAGTTGATAAAAGTGGGTTTGGAGAGGTCATGACTTTATTTTATGATAATCCCACTATTTTGGAAGAGTGTTAACTTTGCACTCATGTGGATCATGAAGAGAATATTTTATGTGATAGATATATTATTGAATTTGCTTATGATCCTACATGTAATTATTATGAGAGAGGAAAATATGGTTGTAGAAATTTTCATGTTACTAAATTACCTCTCGTTATGTTGAGATTGCTATTGTTTCTTTCTTGTTCCTTGCATATGCTTGTTTTTGCTTGTCTTAATAATTTGTTTTCTTATAAAACACCTATGCATAGGAAGTATGTTAGACTTAAACTTGTTTTTATCATTCTACATGATGCTCTCTTTGTGCTTCAATTCTTGTCTTTCATGTGAGCATCATTGAAATCTCAATGCCTAGCTAAAATGCTTTAAAGAAAAGTGCTTGTTGGGAGACAATCCAATATATTTCCTTGTTGTTTTGCAATAAATAATTCATCTAGCCTCTTGTTAGATGTGCTTTTTGTGTTTTAGTTAGTGTTTGTGCCAAGTAAGACCTTTAGGATGTCTTATGGTGATAGTTGATTTGATCTTGCTAAAAAACAAAAACTTTTGCACTTAGGAAAAAATTCTCATTTTTAACATAAGCATGATAAAATACTGATTCTTTTTGCAGAAGATTATTAAACAAATTTCTTAGGTTTTCCTATTTTTCAGAATTTTTGGAGTTACAGAAGTATTCGAGACTTACAGATTGCTACACACTTTTCTGTTTTTGACAGATTATGTTTTCTTTCTGTTGTTTGCTTATTTTGATGATTCTATGGGTAGTATCGGGGGATATGAACCATGGATAAGTTGGAATACAGTAGATATTACACCAATATAAATAAATAATGAGTTCATAATAGTACCAAAAGTGGTGATTTATTTTCTTATACTAACGGAGCTTATGAGATTTTCTGTTGAGTTTTGTGTTGTGAAGTTTTCAAGTTTTGGGTAAGGACTTGATGGACTATGGAATAAGGAGTGGCAAGAGCCTAAGCTTGGGGATGCCCAAGGCACCCCAAGGTATTATTCAAGGACAACCAAGAGCCTAAGCTTGGGGATGCCCCGGAAGGCATCCCCTCATTCGTATTCGCCTATCGGTAACTTTACTTAAGGCTATATTTTTATTCACCACATGATATGTGTTTTGATTGGAGCATCTTGTATGATTTGATTATTTGCTATTTAGTTTGCCACAATCATCCTTTCTGTACACACCTTTTGAGAGGGACACACATGAATCGTGATTTATTAGAATACTCTATGTGCTTCGCTTATATCTTTTGAGCTAGGCAATTTTGCTCTAGTGCTTCACTTATATCTTTTTAGAGCACAGCGGTGGTTTTATTTTATAGAAATTATTGAACTCTCATGCTTCACTTATATTATTTTGAGAGCCTTTAAACAACATGGTAATTTTCTTTGGTTATAAATTTAGTCCTAATATGATAGGCATCCAAGAGGATATAATAAAAACTTTCATATAAAGTGCATTGAATACTATGAGAAGTTTGATTCCTTATGATTGTTTTGAGATATAGAGATAGTGATATTAGAGTCAGGCTAGTGAGTAATTGTGAATTTCAGAAATACATGTGTTAAGGTTTGTGATTCCCGTAGCATGCATGTATGGTGAACCGTTATGTGATGAAGTCGGAGCATGATTTATTTATTGATTGTCTTCCTTATGAGTGGCGGTCGGGGACGAGCAATGGTCTTTTCCTACCAATCAATCCCCCTAGGAGCATGTGCGTAGTACTTGCTTTCGATAACTAATGATTTTTGCAATAAGTATGTAGCGAGCAGACCTCAACCAGTCTGATCTCTGTGCATCAGTGTCATCCCTGGATCAGTAATGCTGACATGCACAGTACTTGAAGGATTTATAACAGAGTAGCAATCACACACTTATTACATCGAGTGTCTCAAAAGAGAACTTATTACAATAAATATGGCTTACGACCATCTAATAACGATAACAGTGGAAGGCTTGGAAGATAAGTGAGTCCATCAACTCCAACGGCATCACCGAGTATAGAACCACGACCTAAAGGCACCTTACTCGTCGTCTAAAAATTCTGCAACATGAACGTTGCAGCCCGAAACGGGTTAGCACATGGAATATGCTGGCAATGTAACACATAGAGAGTAATGAAAGAAATAGGCTATACTACATGCATATGTGGCTGGTGGAAAGCTCTATGGTTACAGTTTTTGCGTAAAGCCAATTTTTCCCTACTGCAAAAGGAATAAATTTTTATTTAACTATCATGGTAGTTGTTAAACATTGATAAGATAGACATCCTCTCAATCCCAATTAAGCATCATCTTTAAAACCCAACAATATTAATTAGAGTAACATGATGAGATTCACATGATAATCCAAGTACTAGATACTCAAGACGTCCATAACCGGGGACTCGGCTAACCATGATTAGTTTATACACTCTGCAGAGGTTTGCACACTTTTCCCCACAAGACTCGATCTCCTCCGTTGGGATTCTTGCACTACATGGTGTTTGAGAAACAGATGACCGAGACATAGTCTTTCAGAAGCGCTAGCACCTTACGATCGGGTAGACCATACCAACCTACATCCCCTACATCTGCTAGTCTACCACTGTAAGAGTTCGCACGACTTAGTCAACTATGCTAGAGCCCATAGTAGCTTGTGGCTGCACACGGAAGTTTCTAGTATGAATAATCTCATGATCCCTTTGAGCCTGGGTGGCGATCCATAAAGAAAAACATGCAATCGCTGGAATACCCAGGTGCCTCAATCCACCCAGATGTGTGTTTAAGTTGCCACCTTAAATAAACCGTTAACTTATCAATCTCACATCTATCATGGATACACTCACCCAATCCACGTCTACTAGCATAGCATGGCAATATAAGCAAACATAGAAGTAACTCCCAAAGGTTTGATAATAAAACAGGAAATAGGTACTACCTCATCTACTTCCCCAAACCCACAATTTAATTAGATCCTAATCATGCAATGTTTGAGGATTGATCTAATGCAATACTGGGTAGTAAAGAGGTATGATCAAAGTGTTACTTGCCTTGCTAATGATCCGCGAAACCTAGAGACTCGAAATAGCAAGCAGCGCACTCCGGGTACTCTATCGCAAACAAACAAGCATACAACAAGTACTCAACTAATGCACAGGTAAAACTCAAATAAGAGGACTAACCAGAAAGTTCAACTTAAGAACTCGGTTTGCAAAAAGAATCAAATCGAACGAAGCAACGAAAGTCAAACGGCGAAAGAAACAAACTTCATTTACTAATCTGGATCTAGGTCAAATTTTATAGATGCAAAAACTTGTTTGAGTTGGTTAAACGGAAAGAGGGTTTTGAGACGAAACTCCAGGCGCTTGAATCGCCTGATCCCGATAAACGAGCGAAAAGTTGTACTAGAACGAAAATCAGATCAGAAACCGCGATCAGAAATAATCGCGGAAAATCCGAGAAAAAGAAAAACGACGAACAGATTAATGAACGAACGTTCATTTTCTGGAACTAAACGGTGAACGCGTTCGTTAAAACAAACAATTGAGCGAACGCTCACTAAATAAACTAAACCGAAAATAACCGATCTAAATAAAAAAACGGATCTAAAACAAAAAAACCGAACAAAAAACCAGGCGGTTTTCTTGAGGAAAGCGGCGGCGGCGGCGGTCAATGTCGGCAGCGGCGGGACGGCTCCGGGGCGGCGGGGTCGGTGGCGGGGTGGCTCCGAGCGGCGGTGGCGATGCGGCGGCAGGGCGGCGGTGCAGCGCGCGAGGCGAGGAGGCGGCGGCGGCTCGCGGCAGCGGAGGATCGGCTGCAGCGGCGGAGGATCGGCTGTGGCGGCGGGGGCGGCGGCGCGACTAGGGTTAGGGTTCTGGTGGGCTGGCGGCGCTGGGGCTCGGGGTCACAGGCTTTTAAAGGCCGGCCCGAAAGAGTCCTGGCCAAAACTGGCCTTAAGTCGGTTGCACGTTTTTTTATAAATAATTTCGTCCAGAAAAACAAATAAAAGAAATACTAAACAGACTCCAAAAATCCCGAAATAAATTTTCCCCGACTTCTAAAATCACGCCGGACAAGATGAACATTTATTTTGGGGCCTAAATGAAATTTTGAAATACGCGCATTTTTCCTAAATTCAAATAAAATAGCAAATAACTCCAAAATAAAATCTTATTTGATTTTATTATTAAATCCTCAATATTTCTTTATTGAAATAATTGAAGATAAAATAAATAAAATCAAATGATCCTATTTCCAAAATTTGAGAAAACTTAAATATGAAAATAGTGAAATCCCCAACTCTCTCCGAGGGTCCTTGAGTTGCGTAGAATTTCTAGGATCAAACCAAAATCAAATAAAATATGATATGCATTGATGATCTAATGTATAACATTCCAAATTGAAAATTTGGGATGTTACAAACCTACCCCCCTTAAGATGAATCTCGCCCCGAGATTCAGGTTGGCTAGAAAATAGGTGAGGGTGGTCCTTCAGCAGATCTTCCTCTTGCTCCCAGGTGGCTTCATCCTCGGTGTGGTGGCTCCACTGAACTTTGCAAAACTTGATGACCTTGCTGCGGGTGACTCGGCTGGCATACTCAAGAATCTTGACTGGTTTCTCCTCATAGGTCAAATCACTGTCCAACTGAATCGCTTCCAGTGGCACTGTATCTCTCAGCGGTATATCAACCATCTCAGCGTGACACTTCTTCAACTGGGAAACGTGGAATACATCGTGAAATCCTGACAATCCTTCGGGCAATTCCAACTTGTAGGCTACTTCTCCCATACGCTCCAAAACCTTGTATGGTCATACAAAATGTGGCGCTAACTTTCCCTTAACTCCAAAGCGCTTAACTCCTCGAAGTGGAGATACTCGAAGATAAACTCGGTCTCCGACTTCGTAAGCTGTCTCCTTGCGTTTAGAATCTGCGTAGCTCTTCTGCCTAGACTGGGCTACCTTGAGCCTATCGCGAATCAATTTCACCTTCTGTTCAGACTCCTTAATCAAATCCAGTCCAAACAACTGGCGGTCTCCAACTTCATCCCACGACAATGGGGTCCTGCACCTCCTTCCGTACAAGGCTTCGAAAGGGGCCATCTTCAAACTGGATTGATAACTGTTGTTGTAAGAGAACTCTGCGTATGGCAAATTGTCGTCCTAACTAGATCCGTAATCTAGCACGCAGGCTCTCAGCATATCCTCCAAAATCTGATTGACTCTCTCGGTCTGTCCATCTATCTGTGGATGAAAAGCTGTGCTGAACTCTAGCCTGGTACCCAAAGTTTCGTGCAACTAATTCCAGAACTTTGAGGTAAACTGGGTTCCTCTGTCTGATACTATGCTCCTTGGAACTCCATGCAGACATATGATCCTGGTCATGTATATCTTTGCCAACTTAGCACTAGTGTAAGTAGTCTCCACTGGGATGAAATGAGCTACCTTTGTCAAACGATACCCAAATCGAGTCATAGCCTGAACGAGTTCTGGGCAAACCTGTGATAAAATCCATGCCTAGCTTATCCCACTTCCATTCGGGTATTGTCAATGGCTGTAGCAATCCTGCTTGCTTCTGATGCTCTGCCTTTACTCTCTGACATACATCACAAACTGCTACATACTCCACAATATCCTTCTTCATTCTGGTCCACCAGAAAGTATCCTTCAAATCCAAATACATCTTGGTATTACCTGGGTGAATCGAATATGGTGAATCATGGGCCTCCTGCAGAATTAACTTCCTGATCTCCTGGTCATTGGGAACATAAACACGGTCTTCAAACCATAGGGTATCGTGCTCATCCTCACGAAATCTTTTAACTTTTGCTTTGCTCATCTTCTCCTTTATAGAGGCAACCTCCTTGTCAGTCTTCTGAGCTTCTCTGATCTTATCCATCAAAGTAGACTGAATCTCCAATGCTGCTACATAGCCTCTCGGAACTATCTCCAAACATAGATCACGAAGGTCCTTGGCTAACTCCTTCGGTAAATCTCCCGTCATTAGGGTGATGACATGGCTTTTACAGCTCAGCGCATCGGCTACTACGTTAGCCTTTCCGTGATGATAATGTAATCTCATATCATAGTCCTTGATGAGCTCCAACCATCTCCTTTGCCTGAGATTTAGCTCTTTCTATGTGAAAATGTACTTCAAACTCTTGTGATCCGCGTACACCTCACAATGGTTCCCAATGAGAAAATGTCTCCAAGTCTTCAAGGCATGTAGTATGGCTGCTAACTCCAAATCATGCGTGGCATAATTCAACTCATGAGGCTTAAGCTGTCGTGAGGCATATGAAACAACTCTTCCCTCCTGCATAAGCACTGCTCCAAGTCCTCAACGTGAAGCGTCGCAATACACCTCATAATCCTTGTTTTGATCCGGCAAAATCAACACTGATGATGTAACCAAGCGTTTCTTCAACTCCTGGAAACTGTCCTCACATTCCTCAGTCCATTTGAATTTGGTATCCTTCTTCAACAACTCCATCATAGGCTTAGCAATCTTCGAGAAATTTTCAATAAATCTTCGGTAGTATCCTACGAGTCCAAGAAAACTCTGGATCTCTCCAACTATTGTTGGGGCTTCCCAATTTGTCACAGTGATAACCTTGGTGGGATCTACTGCTATACCTTCTTCGGGTATAATGTGTCCGAGGAATCCAACTTCCTTCAACCAAAACTCACATTTGCTAAACTTGGCATATAACTGATGTTCTGTGAGCTTCTCAAGTACCAAACGCAAATGCTCCTTATGCTCCTCTTCATTCTTCGAGTAAACCAGAATATCATCAATGAACACTACGACGAACGTATCCAAAAACTCCATAAACACTTTGTTCATCATGTTCATAAAATAGGTAGGTGTGTTAGTCATACCAAATGACATAACGGTATACTCGTACAGCCCATACCCAGTGGTAAAAGCCGTCTTAGCTATATCCTGTTCTCGAATCTTCAACTGATGGTATCCTGATCGCAGATCGATCTTGGAAAATGCCTTAGCTCCTTGCAATCGATCAAACAGATCATTGATCATCGGTAGTGGGTACTTGTTCTTGATTGTTACTTCATTTAATCCTCGATAATCAACAACCATCCTTAACGATCCATCCTTTTTCTCTACTAGAAGTACTGGCGATCCCCAGGGCGAAGAACTTGGGCGAATATAACCTTTATCCAGTAACTCTTTAATCTGCTTCTTAATCTCCTCCAAATCCTTTTGCGGGCATCCTGTATGGTCTCTTAGATATTAGCCCTGTGCCTGGCAAAAGCTCAATCCAAAACT